>NC_082704.1:3309803-3473803 GCF_949987515.2 Delphinus delphis
AAGAGGGAGGCCCACCCCCGCCGTCCTGTGATCGTCAGGCACTTGCCGGCTGCGGTGAGCCGCCAGCGGTTACAGGCTGCGAGACGCCAGGCTGCCGGCCTGGAGTGGCCAACCTCTCAAGGCAGATGCAGCCTGTGGCCCCAGAATGCCAACGAGGCGACCAGGAAAGGCCGCTTGTCGTCAGCGGAGGCCGGGGAAGGGCTTCCAGGCCGGGGTGGGCGGGAGAGGCAGGAGCCCAGGCGTGCCTTTGCTGGGCTGGGCGCTGAGGCTGCGGCTGGGAGGGACCGCCCGGGGCTGCCATGGGCGCGCTGGCTGGGGGGGGGGGGGGGGGGGGGGGGTCATCCGGTCGCTTAGGATAGGATGCCGGATGGATTCGCTAGCCCTGGGTTTCAAACGTGGGAAAAGGGACTCTACAGCTGCAGTCACTGTACTCATGTTTTCAAGTTTTGGCCACCACTGTGTTGGTACCTACCATGGGCCAGGTGCTGTGTTACGTGCTTTATTTAAAGTACTCCTCCCTTGGGAATTCCCTGGTGGTCCAGTGGTTAGGATTCGGTGCTTTCACTGCCGGGTCCCGGGTTCAATCCCTGGTCAGGAAACGGAGATCCCACAAGCCAGGCGGCGTGGCCAAAAAATAGAAAAAAATCGCAAAAACTGCTCCCAGCCACTGTGCCGGGACCATTCCCACTTTACAGATGAGGAAGTAGAGGCCGAGCTCGTCTCCAGGGCCACAGCGGGCGCCAGGGGCCAGTTGTCTGGGACAGACACGCAGGGAACCGGATTTCTGTGCCCAGGAAAGGACATGATCATGTCTCTGTGTCTTCGTGTGGGGTGGACATGACTCCTTCCTGACGGGTTTCTCCTGTCCCTAGTGAAATACTCAGCACTGCAGACGCAGTCCGCGGAGCCACTGCCGCCGGAGCCGCCCCGGATCTAAGGGGCTGAGGATGCGAGGCCCTGCCCCGCCAGGCAGGCTGTGGGCACACAGGGCCGCTGCTTGGGACCCAGCTCCTTGTTTCGTTTGGACCCACGGCTGCCACGCTGCTCCTTCGATGTCATTGGCTTCTTGTCGTTCTCAGTTTTCCGGACGAGCTCTGGGTGTTCGTGAGTTTGGCTCGTGCGCCCGCCCTGCCGCAGGGCCTCCGGAGAGCCTTGCTGCGGAAATCCTTAGTGAGCTGGGGAGGGGGAGACCGAGCGGAGGGCAGCCAGAGGACACGCGTGCTGCAGGGCAAGAGTCTGAACCCAGGGCCCTGCCATCCCCTGCACGCTGCACTGCCTCGCTGGGCGGCTTTCAGCCGCAGGAGCACACCGGTGAGCGCCGGGTGACACCGCTCACATGCCACACCCAGGGGTGTTTTTATTTCTGTCCTTCGTTCCAGCTCCAGCCCTTATGCCGCTGGGCTTCCTAAGCGCTGGTGCAAGTGGTGGCTTTTCATTTAAGTGAAAACGTGCATGTCACAGTATCCCTGCCTTGAGAGTTCAGGAATCTTCTGGATGTGTAGGAGGCTGTGGCTCTCAGGCCTAATTCCCGTATGATGCTGTGGGACCGGATGTGGTCTCCAGGCTGACACGATTAGTTCAGTGAGTTTTCTACTGGGGCTGGGGGCGTGTGTGCTTATTTTGGTAGCAAAAGCTACAGACGTCAAGAATGAGCATCAGAGCCTGAAGCATGCCCGTTGGTTGCCTAAAGATGTACATGGTGGGGAGGGGAGGGGAAAGGGACGTTGGTTTGGTGTGGGAGCTCACCTGACTCGGCGAGTCTCTAGTCACCCTGCCTGTCCTCTGACGGACAGCGCGTGGGGGCCCGCGGGCACCCGCACCGGCGGCCGCCGTCGTGATTGGCTGGAGCAGAGCTGCCTTCCTGGAACATTTGTCAGGCCCACGTGTGGTCCTGATCCTGGGAGCGCTGCTGTCGGGCTGAGCTAGAGTCTAGAGCCCCGTCTATGGATAACGAGTTTGCGGTGTCAGAGAGCACTTCTGGAAGCATCGTGTGAGTCAGCAGGAAGGCCTTCACATGCTGCAGGACTGCTGTGTCAGCCCCTCCACTTCCGCTAGGTCGGGATGAGGCAACTCCGACTTCTTAGGGAGACAGTTGACATCTGAACAGACCCCGCAGCTTAGATGGCCTCGTGTGTTCGTGTTATACAGGGCATGCCGTGGGCCCCCCGACACCCCCGCCTGCAGGCTCACGCCGGGCAGGCTGGATCGTGTGCGGCTCCCGGAAGTGAGCAGCAGAGGGGTCGCTGGTGAGGTCAGCCTGTCCCCAGGACCTCCCCGCCCTGCCCTCGTGGGACAGGCTGTTGTCAGCTTTGCCAGGCTCGTCCCTGCCAGGCTGGCCAGGGCTGATGTCCCCACCCCTCTGCTGCTGGGCTGGAGGCGGCTCTGAGGGACTTTAGGTGACAGCAAGCTATGAATGCAAAACAGGGTGACCTCAGGGCCCAGGGAGGGGCCGTGTCCTGAGTAACAGGAGTTGGGTAGGGATCAGGGCGGTGCTCGGAAGCTCATTGCGTTAGGAGGGCTGCTCACCAACGTTCCCAGGCATTTTAAAGAAGGAGACGAGGCAGCACTTGTGTGTGGTAAGATGCTTTTCTCCCAGCCACTGGGAAGTTTGGACATTTATAGAGAAGTCACAGTCATGGCAGTGACTAGGAAGTGACGTGGCCCATGTGATTCTGGGCATGGCCAGGCATGGCGCCCCCGGTGGGCCACCTCAGCTCTGCGGCGAGGCTCATCTGAGGTGAAGACCCTATCTGTGATGTGAAGTCAGTGCCCTCTGCAAATCCATTTTCTCAGTAGCACTGACTTTGGTTAAGAGAGACCCATCACGCTCTTGTCTATCTCGGTGCCCTCTGTGGCAAGCCCAGAGCCCAGCACCCAGCCCTGTGCCAGTGACTGGAGAGGCCTTGAAAGTCACTCACCCACCCACCCGTTTGCAGGGCTCACATCCTGGGACGGGGTGTGGGGGACCGACACTGGCTGATGCCCGGGGGCTCTTGTAGCTGTGTCCACCTGGAGGCTGCACCGACCAGCTTGCCCATCCCAGGCGGTAGTGGAGACCGTGAGTGAGCTAGAAAGGCCAGCTGACAGTATCTGATCACTGTCAGCTTAACTGGGGGCGGGGAGAGGGGGCTCAGTGTTTACAATAGCAACTCCGAGCCCCTGGGGGAAGGAGGCAGGGCAGCCTAGCCGGCTTGGGCACCCTCCCCCTGTGGCACCCAGAGAGCAGCGCCAGGCCCACCGCCTCGGCTGCTTGGGGTGGGGGTCAGTACCAGTTCTGAGGAAGAAGAGGCTGACACTGACCTCAGGATCCCCGGTACTTTCTCTGTGCTCGTGTTTAATTGTGAATTGTAAGCTCTCTCGTGTTCGCATTAAACGAAAGGGAGCCTAACGGACCCCTGTATTCTGACGGTGTGAAGGCGCTCCCTTTGTTAAGCGATGCTGCTTTTTCCTAATTAATTATATGGAGGCGACCTCCTTCCCCTCCCCGCCAGCCAAGGGCCTTTCTCAAGAGGGTTAGGGCTCTTGCACTTCCCCTCTTGCTGTGCGGCTTCGTGTGGGGCTTCCCGGGGGGCGGTCCCCTGCGTGGCACAGGGAGCTAAGGCCGTGCCCCACGTCACGGGGGTAGGGAGGGGCAGAGGCAGGCCCCCAACTCGCGACTCCTAAGCCCACTGCTCTGCCTTCTTCAAAGAAAGCCAGTAGCCTGGGTCGACTTGGGTGACGTGTGGCTGTCTGAGCCCGAGAAAGCGCAGCGGGGCCGGGGCCACGCATGCAGCGAGCTCTGCTGCGGACAAGGCTTGCGCTTGTCACACGGTGCGCCTTGCAAACTGAGAGGAGAGCGTGAGGAAGATGCGGGGCCGCTGGCTGGGCTTCACACTGCGGTGGGTGGCGCCTTCCTGCCATAGCGGCCTTGTAGTAAAATAGCACCGAGTCCTCAAACCCAGCCCCCACGTGACTCTGCCGTGCAGAAGTCGCTCAGGCGTCGCTGCCGGGGCCTACGGCTGCAGTGACTGCTGCGTGGAGAAGGAAAGGGACACCAGGCCTTAGAAGAAGGGTGGTCCGCAGGGGCTGGTGTGGTTTCGTCCAGGCCTCTTATAGCCCCGTAAAGGCCAGCATTCCCTCCGGAGACTCTGGGGCAGGGGGAGGGGGACCCCAGGGCTTCTCAGAAGTCTGTCCCACTTAAGATCTAGGACTCATGGGCTGGAAAGCTGGCCCTGCTTCCTCGGGGCCACACCTGCCTCTCAGGGGGTCCAGTCCTTTCCTCACATCTTTAGCATTTTCTCAAGGTTAAAGTGCAGGGGCGTTTCAGATTTTAAAATCAGAATAGTTACCCATTTCAGCCAAAATACTCAACTCTTATGATAAATTGCACTTACAACTTAGTAAATGAATTAAATCATGTAAGGGTACTTTACATGTACTAACTGTGCTTGGCATATAATATAATGACATGTATTGAATGCTTACTAATTTTCCACAAGGGAAAAATCACCAAAAAAAAACTTAAAAGGACAACAAAAAATGAGACCACAGAGCAAACATTATTTTAATTACGGATTGAAATACTGTGCATCAGATGACGCAAATACAATACTGCACCAGTCTTTAAAAACCTGAACCGTAAAGATTTTACATTCTAGTACACTTAAATAAAACTGAAAAAAGAAGTGCTTAGGTAACAAAACTGTACTTCAAGTTGTTTTAGAACAGTTTTGTGCTAGGAACACACAAAGGAAAATGATCTGTTGTGCTGCTTTCAAACGGAATGGGAGCTTCTAGGGGTCCTCCTAGGGCCCAGGACGTTGACATTGGCAAGAACGACCCACTCGGCCTCTCTGGCTCTGTCAAAAGCATCCCCCAGTCCACACCAAGGTTGGCAGTCTTAGTGCAGCTGGGGATTATGTGATATTTCTGGGGAAAAAATGGGTCCCCATTTTTAAAAAAATCAGTATGTCAATGTATAATCCAGTTTATCCCTTCGTAAATAAGGTTTCAGCTATGTGGGAAGCATGAATCAAAAGTTACGTCAATTAAAACAGTTTAGAAGCAAATCCCCCAGATGATAAAAATGGAGAATTGATTTTAGGTTATCAAATTACCTTGAATAAATATTTGATACCTTATAGATACCAGATAATTTTCTATAAGAATCAGAAGGTTCCAAGTTGAAAAAACATCTACTCTCTAAGTATTTGAGTGTAAAAAACCTTTAAGGATGTTTTCAAAAATCAGGTCCCTGTGTAGGGCTTGGGGTAGCATCCAGGAATTTGAAACCAACCAGATACTACAAGGCAGTTGCATGCAGGTCTGACCCGATGAGCTCCCCCCACTCAAAGGCAAGCTTAATTCCTGCAGCGCTGGGGTCCCGGGCGGGGCTGGCAGGAATGGGCGCGGCCCTGGGCACCAGGAGGAGGAGGGCGAGGCGCAAATGTGCAAGATTCTGCGTGACGAGCCACGCGGAGCAGCTCAGAGCTCTAGCTCTAGTGGATGGACCAGCTGACGGTCAATTAATTCCTGCCCAGACTGATGGAGTCCCAGAGCCCAGCCAGTGAGTGGAGGTGTGAGACGGGGAGGAGAGGCCCGAGTGGCTCTGAGATGAGGAAACGGAGGGAGGCGAGTGCTCTGCTTTCGGCATCCGAAGTCACAGCACAGTTGTTGCTTTAAAACACCGACATGCAGTGACGGGAATAAACCGAGTTGAAGGGATCTCGATAAAACGAGAACGATTATTTCAGACAGCAGATAACAGGCGAGAGCAGACCCGCTGTGACAGAGAGCTGTCAGCAGTGGGAAGTGGCAGGTCCCAGAGTCGGGTGAGGACAGAACACGTGGCCTTAAGTGGCCACATTCAAATTGTGCTTCAAATGTACCACATAAAAGTTAGCATGAGCTTGGTTTGAAAATTCCTCACCCAGTCCCGTCAAGCAGATGCCTCCTTGGGTGACTAGTCTAAACATAAAAAAAGGACGTAGGAAAATAAAGGCATGTTTCTCTTTTTTAAAAATACCTTATATGTACACAACAGGAAGTGGTACCGGAGGACCCCTGGCGCGAGGAGACCCTGGGGAAGACGGTAACGGCCTGTCTTCCCCGGCACAGAGTTAACTGAGAAACCCTGGAGGGGAGCAGAGAGCAGGAAGGAGCCATGGGGCTGGCCACGGCCTCTAGGGGAGTGGGGTGGCTTTTCACAAGGATTCCCCACCTTGAGCCTGAGCCCTGTGTTCCGCTCGCTTGAGTGTCCCCCACTCGGCCCTGGGAAAGCGCTGGCAGGAGGGAAAAGGGTGTTGACGGCACAACAGCACTTACGCTGTCCCCTAGCACACGGTCGGTCACTGGTGGAAAGCGCCGTCGAGACGCGGCGGGCACGGGCCTTAATCGGACAAGTCGCAGGCGCCCCGCCCGGGCCGCAGGGACAGCGGCGTCAGACCGACGTGTGCACGGGCGTGACCGAGTGTGACGGCGAGGAGCCCCGCTCAGACGAGGCCGAGGCGCGTGCGGCCACCTCCCGCTGCAGGTCCTCCACCCGCTTCTGCAGCTCCGCGCGGACAGCCAGCAATTCCTTGAGGTTCTGGTGGATGGGCGTCTGCGGGCAGAGACACGGGTCAGCGCCGCCGCCGCTCCCCAGCCTGGTCCCTGCCTCCCGCCCCTCGCCCTCACCGCCGCGGGCACAGGGGCCCCTCCCCGCGAGCCGTGGCCTGGCCATCCTCCCCAGCGGGTGCTCCCAACGCGCGCCTCGACTGAGGCCACCACCCAGCAGCATCGATGGCCATGGCCCCGCACACCCCCTGCACCTCCATTTCTAAATCTCCGTACGTCACGCTGCTAACTGAAAACCCTTCTGTTAAACCGGCACTTCCAGCACCTGGCAGCCACGTGTCTTCATCAGCCAGGATGGGCGCAGGCAGAAGGCCCTGGAGGGGGCAGTGCGGGGGGAGGGGCCCGGGCCACTGGCTCCCATCCCTGTTCACAAAGCCTCTGCCGGCCACGCCAGCGCTGCCCCCCGCCTCAGCCGATTCCTGCACCCGTCGATGCGCGGAGCAGAGAGATGCGAAGGGTGCTCCCGGGCCGTGGGGCCTCCCAGCCTGACTCTTCTGGCCACAGCACCCACTCCCTCCCGTGCTCAGCTCACAAGCTGCCCTGGGCACCTGCCGCAGCCCAGACAGCCCAGACCTGGCATTGCCCTCGTGGAGCGAAGCAGATGGGGGAGGGAAGTCGCCACCTGAGGGGCGAAGGGGGTATGGGGTGGGGTCTGGGGAGCTCCCCCTGCTTCCCCTTGGCCCCGGTCCAGCTTCTGCACAGCAGCCACCAGCCTGGGTCCTGAGCCCCAGCCAGGCTCCGAGACGCCACTGAACAGCCTCCAGTGGCTTCTTCCCGCCAGCCTGAAGGTAAGATCCTGACCTTGGCTTCAAGGCCCTGTGTGGTCTAACCCCAGCCTGCCTCCCCTGGTCACCCCTCACCAAGTCCTGCCTCCCCTGGTCACCCCTCTCCAAGTCCTGCCTCTTCTCCCTTCCTGCATTCCCGAACACTCCAGGTTTTGGAAGATGCCACACATGTGCTGTCCCTTCTGCCTGGGGCACTATCACCCGACCCTTTTCATTCACAGACTGGGCTTCATCCTACAGGGACTGGCTGGAAGGGCACTTGCTCTGGGCGGGGGACTTTTGGAGACTCTGCACTCCTGCCACGCCTGCGTGTTTCATCATGACCTCCCCACGAAGTCTGGGAGCCGTCCCATCAGGGGTGCCAGTGGTGACCACCCCAGTGCACAAAGAGGGAAGGTAGGAGACAGGTGAGAGAGAGACGAGACCTGAGAGTGAGTGACCAGAGAGGTGAGCACATGCGAGGGATGAGGGACAGAGGGACAGGGACGACAGAGTCAGACAAGGCAGGGGCGGCGGGGGAGGCAGCCAGGTGTCTGCAACACACGAGGGTGCTCGGTAACCCACACAGAAGCGGCTCAGAACACACTCCTGACTTTGGCCCCAGGAAGGAGAGAGAAGGTGGCAGTGTGGGAGTCCGATGGCAAAGGCCCCCAGAACAAGGGAAGCTGCCTTGTTTGTTGCTGATTCCAGAGGCCGCTGGGAGGTGGAGAACAGCTCCCCTCTTAGCCTTGGACCTACTGGGTATTTTCTTGTTTTGTGGGACTTGATTCCAGTCGCTTTGCGATCAAGCTACCATTACTAACAGCCAGGCCCTGGGGTCAGAGAGAGGCGAGCCACGCGGGTAACACGCGACTTCACACCCACCCAGGCCCGAGACTCTCATCTTAGTCTCCACGCAGCCTTCGTTATCTTTTCTCACACGTTATCTTCATTTACAATAGACCAAAGGCATGCTTGTTTGAGAAAATGCCCATCTCGGGGCCAGTCGCCCAGCGCTAGCATGTGTGACACAGAACGCCACAAGAGTCCCACACAGCCATCCTCTGATGGCGGCGCAGGCGGCCCCCTCCAGGCAGCTATCCTAGCTGCTCCTCCTCAAAGAGGCCAGCCACCTTGTGCCCCTGCTTTTCTTTTCTGCCCCCCGCCTCTGCTCTGGCCAGCCCGGCTCTCTGCCCCATCACTGGACACCAGCCTTCATGCTGATCCCCTGGCCAGGCCCCGCTGCTGCCCTCCCCGTGCCTGTGCTGCGCTGCTACCGTGAGCTTCCTGCAACGCTGCGGTGGCCCACAGCCCCTGCAATCAAGGCCTCACTTGAAGATGCAGGGGGGACGCACAGAGCTAGACCACCCCCTGACCGCCCTCCAAGCACTGTGCCGGGCTCTGTAGGGATCCATTTGCCACTCGCACCCCCGCGAGGTCTCAGGAGGCTGGGGACCTTCCCCGCAGTGGGCACTGCCTCACCGCCAGGGTCGGGGTCTGGCCCTGGCCGGGGCGCCCCCGCCAGCCTCATCCCAGAGCAGCGATGCCTGCGCTTCTCATGATCGTCCTGAGCTGAGTGTGCTCGGGTGAGTACGAATTCGCGTGCTTTCGAGAACAGAGGAGCGTGCAGCATGCAGGCTTGAAGAAGGAGTTGGGGCCTGTCCTCACCAAGTTCGTGACCAGCACAGGGCCAGGCTGGTAGCGCCAGCAGAGGGAGCCAGGCGGGTGAGGGGGGCGGGGCGGCAGGAGACCTCAGCCCTGGTGTATTTCTAACAACACAACACGTAGGAAGAAGCTGCCAGAGGCTTGGGTGCCTAAGTGACTCAAGACTGGAAAGCAGCGCTCCAGGGGCCCTGGATTTGGCAGCCTAGGACCACGAGCCGGGTCAGGGCACCGGGTCAGCGCAGAGCACCGCTCTGGGAGCTCGCCTGGGGGTGATTCAATCTCATCACAGCGCTTGTGTCAGGGGCCAGCCTTGCAGAATGCCACATCTAAGAGGAGAGGGAAAAGGTGAGGAACACCACCTTGTCCCTGTGGCCTGGAGAAGGGAATCCGGGAGCTGAGATGACAGACCCAGAGGCCTGGAGCGGGGGCGGGGGCGGGGCAGGTGACAGGAGGCCGCCAGGCGCCAAAGGGGCCGCCGCAGGACTGACTTTGGCTACACGACTCCAGAGTCACAAGGCAAGACACGTGGGTTACAAGAGGGAAGGGGACAGGTTTGGGGACCATGCTTGTGAGGTGGCCTTTTGAAGGCCACGGCCGATTCTTAACTGTCCAGATGCCATGGAACTAACAGGAGGGGTGCTCGTTGGCACAGGCGTGAGCACAGGACGCCTGAAGTTGGTGACTGATGGCTTACTGGCCACGAAACTGAAAACCTGTATTTTGAATACTGACCACTGACCAAAGAAGTTGCCTAACTGTATACTGTTTGTTTGGTTTCATGGGAAAAGAGCTGAGACTGTGCCTCAACTTCCGATGTTGTTCAATAAAGGGAACATTTTACAACTCCTAAAAGTTGGCATTTTTGCGACTCAAAACACACATTATATCCAGAACCCTGGTGTTCGGTAGGTAGAAACGTGCTCTGGCCCTGCTGGCGCCCAGCATGTCTGCGCCGGTGTGGCCGTGCCCGCTGCCCTGGCCACTTCAACACGGGAAGTAGCTAGTGGCCCCATACCCGCGTTAGACATTTGCCTCATATGTGGTGACAGAAGGGCCCTCAGAGTAAGTGCAGGGGCGGGTCAGGTCAAGGAAGGTTTCCTAAGAAAAGGTTCTCTGAGCATCCCCTGTTGGCATGGTGTGAGGCCGAGGGCAGGGAAGGCATTCTGAGGTCAGAGGGTTTGAGGGGCCCCTGGCGGGATGTGGCATCCATCGCAGGCCAGGAGACGGGCATAGGTGGGGGGCGACGGGAGGCCCGGTTCAGGGGCTGCTCCGGGAGAAGAACAAGTACTGTGCTGAACAGGCCCTGATAGTGGCCTTCTGGAGAACAGTCCTCAGGTCTCCAGGGCAGCGCAGCCAACTCAGAGGGTTAGAGGACAAAAGGGCTTCCATAGCTGAAGCTTCGTGGAACTGGTGCATGGAGCAAGGAAGCAGAGTAAGGGAAAGAGGAGGCGAGTGGCGAGGCGAGGAGAGGGGAGTGGTGAGCCGCGCACAAGCAGGAAGTGGTGCCCCAGGCGGCAGGCTGCACTGTCAGGACAGAGCCCGAAGCCAAGGCTACAGCAAGCGAATTTCTAGCATGGAGGGAAGGTTAGTGAAGTGACGGCCTTGTCAACGTTCACATGCCACGCAACTGAGAGGGACATGAACAGTTCAGTCCTCCCCGTGGTTAGTGGGGCTTGGGGACTATTACAGGTGTCCCTCCTAAATTCATAAGTTGAAATCCCACCCCTCAGTACCAAAGAATGTGACCTTATTTGCAGAGAGAGTCTTTACAGAGGTAATGAAGTTAAAATGAGGTCAGTAGGGTGGCCCTCATCCAGTATGACTGGTGTCCCTATGAAAAGGGGAAATCTGGACACAGATACACATAGAGGGAAGATGATGTGAAAAGGCACAGGGAGCAGATGGCCGTCTACAAGCCAAGGAAAGAGGCCTGGAACGGATCCTGCCCTCACGGCTCCCAGAAGGAACCAACCCTGAGACACCCTGATTTTGGACTTCCGGGCTCCAGAACTGGGGGACAATACACTTCTGTTGTTGGACCCACCCAGTCTGTGGGACTTTGTCACGGCTGCCCAAGCAGGAGGAGACAGATGAAACATGCCTGGAGAGGCTCTGAAGGTGCAGAGCAAGAGGGAGGGATCAGGCAGGAGGGGGCAGAGAGGAAAGACTGGGCCCTGGAGACGTGCTCCTGGTGCGCGGCCAGTAAACCCGCAGACAATTCAACTTAAAAAAAAAAGCCCAGAACCCTCAGTAGAAAGCCACGTGCCCGTGGAGGGGAGGGCTGGCTGCCTGGTTCTCAACCACACCCACCACGTCCCGGCCACCCAGCTGGAAGAGCTCAGCCACTGAACACCAAGGGCGACCACAGCCGGTTGCCTGGCCCTGCTGTGCACTGTTCTGTAATATTTTTTCAATCTCAGGAGACGTTACAGTGAAAAGGGAGGGGGAAACGACCCCTTCCTCAAGGGGGTACGTGCGCTGTGACTCGGCACGTGCCCTCTTTCTGTTGTGCTACCAGAGTCTATAAGCTGTGACCGAGTCGAGTCATCGGAAGGACTGACAAATGCAGTAATTTACAACACTTCATCAGCTGTGTACCTTCACTTACTTCTACACCACCATCCCTCCTTGGGCAGAAAGATATGCTTTTTTTGAAAAGAAAAACAAAAAGATACCTGAGGCCTCATTCGTGGATTCCATCGCACGTAATAGTTTACCCATAATTCCAAATGACTCAGACTAGTAACAGGATATAGGACGTGGTTTTCATAATTCACAAAGAAGGGGTTAGAAAACTCCTCCAGCTGGCTATTGGTGTAAGACCACAGAGACACAGTCCTTGTACACACATCCTGAAAAACAAAAAGAGGAACACACTGAAATGAATTCAACTTCATGGCCTCAAGAACTTGTACCACGTGGAGAAAAGGACTTGAATAATGAAGGGGGTTCAACTGATAAAAACCAGGAACATTTACTAAGTCCCACCCCATCCCTCTGCACACATGACCCAAAAACAAACTAGTTACTGTCCCAGAAAAACGTACTGCTGAGTTAGATGACATCTGGCGACTGTGTCTGTTTGAAGGCAGAATGAGAACCTTCTGACAATCCCAGGATGATGGGGCCCATATTTAACAAATACATTTTTTATTCTTTTTTGCACGTTGCTTGTGTGACCCTTAATATTAAGGACCATAGGTAGAATTTACAGATAAGATTCCTTTCACTGGAAAATCATGGCTATCTGGGGGAAAACCTGTGGGGTGGCAGGCTGAAGAAGCCTTATATAGAGAATATATCATTAAATTATAGATCCCCACCTCCCAATTTTACAGTACACTGTAACTTTGCATTGCTCATCGGAATGCAGGCACCCAAACCCACAGGCATGATGGGGCAGATCGACATTAAACGTGGATCAAGTACAAAGCCAAAGTGAGAAAACAGTGAGGCCAGGAGTGTTTTCCACCATTCTGCTGCTCCCAAGCCAGCTGACTTCTCCCCAAGTTATCTAGACACAAGAGATTAGGATCTCTTCATATTTTATATTTACAAGAGAAACACCAGCAATAATTCAAGGGACCCCAAATAGCCAAAATAATCTTGGGAAAAAAGAACAAATTTGGAAGTCTCACACTTCCCAATTTCAAGACTTAACTACAAAGTTGCAGTAATCAATACAGGTGGTACTGGCATAGGATGGACAGACATAGACATACACATCAATGAAATAGAATAGAGAGTACAGAAATGAACCTTCACATTTATGGTCAACTGATTTTCAACAAGGATGCCAAGAAAACTCAATGGGAGAAAGAGTGTTTTCAACAAACAATGCTGAGACAACTAGATAACCACGTGCAAAAAAATGAAGGTGAACCGTTACCTCACACCACATACAAAAAGTAACTCAAAATGGACAACAGGCCTAAACATAAGAGCTAAACTCTTAGAAGAAAACATAGGCTTAAACTTTCATGACCTTGAGTTAGGCAATGGTTTCTTAGACATGACAACAAAAGCACAAGCAACAATAAGAACAAAAAAAAACCAGATAACTTGGACTTCATCAAAATTAAAGACGTGTGTTTCAAATGACACCATCAAAGAAGTGAAAATACAGTGCACAGAATGGAAGAAAATATTTGCAAATCGTATCTGATAAGGGACTTATGTATGTAAAGAATACATAAGGAACTCTTTCACTCAATAATAACAAGATAACCCAAATAAAAATGGGCAAAGGATCTGAATCAACATTTGTCCACAGACATATACAGTTGGCCAATAAGCACCTGAAGAGACGCTCAGCATCATTAGTCATCAGAGAAATGCACACAAAAATCACAATGAAATACCACTTCACACCCAACTGGGATGGCTAGAATCAAAAAGATAAACAATAACAAGTGTCTACAAAGATGTGAAGAAAATGGGACCCTAAGACATTGCTGGTAAAAATGTTAAATGTTGCAACTGCTTTGGAAAACAGTCTGGTGGTTCCTCAAAGGGTTAAACATAGAGCTACCATATGAACCCAGCAATTCGACTCCTAGGTGTCTCCCCAAGAGAAGTGAAAGCATATGTCCTCACAAAACCTTGAACATGAATGTTCATAGCAGCAGTATTCATAAGAGCCCAAAGTAGAAACAACCCAAATGTCCATCTGCTGATGACTGGATAAACAAATTATGGTCTGTCCATACAATGGAATATTATTCAGTCATGAAAAAGGAACGACACACTGGTATATGCCAAACATGGATGAGCCTTGAAAACAGTATGCTTAGTGAAATCAGCCAGACACAAGAGGACAAATACTGTATGATTCTATTTATACAAAATGTCCAGAAGAGGTGAGTTCATAGAGACGGAAAGTAGATTAGTGGTTGCCGGGGGCTGGGCAGAGGGAGGAATCGGGAGTGACTGCTAACGGGTATGGGGTTTCTTTCTGGGGTGAGAGAATTTTATGAAATTAGATGGTGGGGATGGTTGCACCCTGAATATACTAAAAACCACTGAACAGTCCACTTTAAAAGGGTTAATTGTATGGTATGTAAATTATATCTCAAGAGAGCTGATTTTTTCGAGTACATTTTGATTTAAAAAAAAAGATAAGACCATAAGGATTTAAATTCTACATATGAACCATATTGTTCTGCTGACATTTTCTTTAAAAACAGCTTTATTGAGATAAGTCACATACCATAAAATTCACTCATTTAAATTCTTTTTCTTCATTAGGAGGTTAACAGGGCCCCATCACACTGGGCCCTCAGGAATGTGGACTTTACCCTGATCACAGTGGGAAGCCACAGGGAGGTTTCAAGCAGAGGAGAGGCACGTGACCAGTCTGAAGTTTGGGAGGGCTGCCCTGGTCGCTATGCTTGGATTCACTGGAGGTCAGAAATGCTCATTTCTGGGCAGCTGCCTTAGTTCCAGATGCAAGACTGCGGGCTGGGTAGGCTTCAACTAGGCTTGTCGTGGTGGAGTAGTGAGGGGTGGCCAGATCGCAAATCCATCCTGGGACAGGGCTGGCAGTACTCACTGAGGGACTGAACGTGACAGCTGAGGTGAGGGCGAGGGAGGGATTGAAGATGGCCCCTATGTATGTGGCCTTAGCATCTAGATGGGCAGAGGTGCCACTGAGTGGGATGCAAAAGGGTGAGGGAGGAAGAGGAAAACAGCATTTGGATCCCCAAGACAGATGAAGCTACCTGGAGAGAGAACAAGAAGAGGACCTGGGCCCGGGCGACTCCAAGTTTAGAGATGGGTTAAAAGGAAACAGACGGAGCAGGGAAGGCCAGCGAGGTGGGGGAGAACCAGAGAGGGCATAGGGTGAGGGAGTGGTCAGCTGTGCGCTGAGAGAGAGGGAGGCGGGCTCTGGGGGCCTGCCGTTTTCTCCTAAGTTCTCGAATGTTCTAGCACACTAAACCCGCTGGCAGAAGTCCTTTTCTGTGAACCAGAGGACACTCTTTAAGCTGCCTTCTCCCAATGCTTCCTCACTTTTGATCATTTCTGTCTTTTATCCCAAAGTGAGGAGAAAAGGAAGAGGTAAATCTAACAGAGAAGCTTGGTAACTGCTCCTTTATCAGCTTGATGGAAACAAAGTTGAGCTTGCTACCTCGGGAGAGGTTTGGGCTCATCTACAGACTTCCTTGTCCATGGTCTCCCAGTACCCTTCTGCCCAAGAGCACAGAGAAAGACGAGCAGCATCATAGCATTTGGAGATTAGGGGGTCCAGAGTCTAGTCCTGACACTAGAGACCTCAGGGAGCTGTGGGCTCCCTGGGCCCCCGCACCCGTAAAGGAAGGGGCTTTCGTCAACTCAGCGGGAAGATTAGACACATGCGCTGGGGCTGGTGAACGCTGGGAGGGCATTTCGTGCAACCCCTCCATTTACAGACAGCAGCAGGGTGAGACCCAAGTCCCCTCTCCATTTCAGTCCCCCTTCTGCAGTGGCACTTAATGGGAAAGGCACTCGAGCAATCAGGAAAGCCAGAGGATATAATACACTTACCTCTTTCAGTCGCTGCTGTTCACAGTTGCACAAGAAAGTCCCAAAGAGACAGCTATAAAGGTGATCCAAAATTGTAATCAAGAATAGTTCATTAAACTCGAATGCTGAAGGAAACTTAAATGGAGAGAGAAATAAGGTTTAGTTTTAAAGTTCAATTTCTAAAACAAATTGGTACTAAGTTTTTTGTGAAAGACAGCTAAGCTACAACTTGGAATATAGTCAAAGATTAAAAGGAAAACTGAGGCCATGTGGAACTTAATTGTCTCCAGGTTCCAGGCCAAGCTTATAGATCTGGCTGAGAAACAACCTGAAGCAACAAAAACTGTTGTACTTTTCAGTGCCTAAGAAAGCTTATGGAGCTTCCACTTCTCGCCACGATGACAGAACAGCCTGCATTCAGCCTTGTGCCAGAAACAACTAGAGAGCTGGACAAAATATATGACCCAGCTGTTTGTAGACACTGGCAACAGCCCGGAGCACAGGACTGTGATAACCACACCCCGCCCCAGCTCAGAATGGAAACCAATGAGACAAGTCCTACTATTGTCCCAGCTTCCCTTGTGGAAGCACATTCTGAGTCACAGAGAAGGGAGGGGGATTCCCAGGTAAGTGACTGAAGAAGAAATAGAAAGTCCTTTTCTATTAAACAAACAACTCGAAATTAAAAGCCTTCCCACAGAGACAACTCCATGGACATACACCCCCAGATTCTTACCAATATGTAAGCACACTGAACCTGGCAATATACAATGTAAAAGGGGCAACACCACATGGCCAAGTGGGGTTTGTCTCGGGAATGCAAGGCTGCTTTAAGATTTGAAGATCAAGGTTACCAAAAACAAAAAAAACTATTATTGTAATTCGCTATATTAACAGAATAAGGAGGAAAACCACATGATCCTCTCAATTGCTGTTTCAGGTAATTCTTAATGGGGCTAGCAGAATTCCAGCAAAGAATTACCACTGCCGTGAGTTTCTAGCCAGTAGCTGACATTTAGTAGCCATGATAGAGACGATCTGGAAATGATGATAATGATCCTAGCAGCAGGCATGTACTGGGAGCCTACCATGTACCAGAATTCTAATGTAAAAACATAGTGAAATATTCATCACCTATTCAATGAAGCAAAGGCAATTAGAACAAAACCAAATAGAATTACCCATCATATTTTTGTGCATCAGTGTACTTTAAAGATCTATTCCCTAATCAGAGATGTTTGCAGACTGTCACAACTAATTCTGTCATCTCTAGAGTGACAACCAGAGTCACTGATGGAAAGTTTATTTTTTAAGCTTATCTTTATTACTTTACTAGACCAGAGACAAGCTTCTCAATTCGAAACAATGGTCAATGCAGGACTGTCCAAACTCCATCTGAAATTGTTATTTTCCTCACCAGGCTGTGACATTAGCCAACCTAAGGAATTCTGCTCAGCGGCCCTAGATTAAGATTTGCCTCTGTCTACCTTAAGGACTGCTCTCAGAGAAACACATAACTTTTTTTTTAATCTTGTTCTTAGATGAACTAAATCAATGATGAACCAAATCAATGATGAACTAAATCAACTAAATCTGGCCAAGTACATTATGTCAATTTTTTCTAGTATTTTTCTATGCAGCTTAGTCATGCTCTATTTATAAGTTATTGACACCAAGAAATTTATGAATTTTAAGCAAAAATATAACAGTTACATATATACTGAAGCAATTAAATCAAGGATAGAAATGGAAGGTCTGTATTTCATTTTCAAATGTTTAAAAATATACATTTATCAACAGGACAGCAAAGCTTCTATTGACATATTTTTGAAGTCATGAGTCTTTAGTCCTAACCCTGAGCCCGCATTCTGGATCTGCGAGCTTGGTTGGGCGGGCCGTGGAGGGGGGCATCGCCACTGACTACAGGCCTTACTCCGGCCAAGTGGGTAGCAGGTATGGGAGGTCAGGGTGGGCGGGGCTCAGCCCAAGCCGGTTGACACCCGAAAGGCTCCATCTATTCATGTTAGGTCAGGACTGCTATTCGCATCCGAAGGGCATTGTGGTGTTAAACTCAGTTCAGGAAACATTTCATCAGAGGAAGTAGCAACTGCTAGATACAAATACAAGATTAAGCCTCTGTGATTCACAGTTTCTTTTAGCCTTTTCTCCTGGAAACTATACCATACACTTTAAAAAGTGTGGTCTCAAAAACCCCATAGAAATCCATAATGAAATTCTGCACCTGGACAAAAACATCAACTATTAAACCGATCCAAAAGGGTAAAAAGTCTGTTTAAACTGGGGTTATTGCAGAATGTCTTTGAGACTCTTCTCTGGAGTCCTTCAATGACTTTTTCCCTCAGTTCCTTTGATATCAATTTGTGCACACAGACTAGTTCATTCCATTGAGATGTCTAACAACGTTACACTGACTTAGCTTATTTGATTTAGCAGTAGGAAACCTAAAAATAAGTTAATCTTGTCACATTACTGCATCTTTTCTGACAAGCTACATATCTCATTCACTTGTAACTTAATTCATAGTTAGACTGATTACTGGTGTGTCTCCTAATGCATTAACAATGGTATTTTAAAAGAAATTAAGTATACACATTTCACGGACAGAATCTTAAAGCTTGTAAGAAGCATCTGAAACCTAACCCAAACCCCTCATTTTCTTTCTTAAAAATCAAACATTACAAAAATTATATAAATTAGACATGAAAATAGACACTAAGCAATATGAAGAATGGAAGTCAGTTTGAAGATGTTACACACACACACGCACACACACAGACACACGCACGCACGCACGCACACACGCACTTTAGGCAGTTGGGAGGAATAAGCTACTTCACATCCACAAAAATGGTGCTTATCCCTTCAGAAGCATCAGAATTATTTTCTGTGTTCAGCCTTTTTATGTAACTTTTCTGAAACGTATTTCATACCTTCCTGCCTTAACCTGAATGTAACCATCTTTTAATTTTGTTACTGGCTTGGAATCAATACAAATTGCGAGTACATGGCACTACGAAACAGTAAGACTTGAGGCCGGTGTCCGTGCCTTTTGAGTATGTGTTTGCTGTTCCCTGTTACTCATACCATCGGGTGCCCGCCGCTGAGACCACCCCTCCTCTACCCCCACCCCTCTACCTAACTGGCTGCTTTGAATCAGCCGGGAACTGCGCACTCAGATGATGCAAGAGCCAATCAGCTTGGGGAAGCTGGGTCTAAAAGTGCGAGGAGGTTCTAAGGGAGGGCCTGAGGACTCTGTGAAATGTACTTCGGCTGCTTAGAACCCCACGCCAGCCCAATTATTTTCTAATTTCTGAAGGCGTATCTATCTATTCTCTCATGATCCTTCCTACTCCAGTGTGATCTGTGGACCAGTAGCACAGCCTGGGAGCTTGTTAGAAATGCAGACTCTCAGGCTCTGCCCCAGACCCGTGAATCAGAACTGCATTTTGACAAGATCCCCAGGGTATCTGTGTGCACAGTCAAGTTTAAGCAGCACCCCAGTAGAGCAGAATCCCTGGAGGGCTTGTGAAACAGAGTGCTGCCCCCCATCCAGGGTCAGCAGGTCTGGGGCGGGGCCTGGGAACCTGCATCTCTCAGTTCCAGGGAGGCTGAGGCTACTGGCCCCAGGACTGCACTGGGAACCACTTGTCTGGATCACTTGTCCTGTAACTCATTTTCATATCAGAACCACCTGGGGAGCTTTTAAGAACTACACACACCTGGGCCTCTCCCCAGGCCCACAGGAAGAAGGGTGTCCAGGGGCAGGGCCCAAGCAGGCGCATCTTTAACATGATATGGTCCCCTTCGTGTGCCCGAGGCAGTCAAGGCCAGACCTCCAGGTCAACAGGAAGGAGAGGGCCCAGGCCATGCTTTTCTATCCTCTCTTCCCCATAGTCCCACCCAAGCAGGCACTTTGGAAAGGGCTCTGCATTTTGCTTGCTCTTTCTGCCTCTCCCTCGCCTCTGTCCCTCTCACTGTATCTCTGCCTCTATTTTGGTTTCCCTCCTGTCTCTGGTCCCTCTGGCTGTCTCCGGCACTCTGGCTTGTTCTCTGGCTCTGATTCCAGGTCCATTTGCATGGCACAATGTCCTATCGTGAGGGTAAGACCCCAAACTTGGGTTTCGACGCTGGAGATGAGGGAAGAAACAGCACATGCCTTCTGGCCTGCTGACCATCGGGCCGACTGGCTTAGGGAAGGGAGACCCCTGCGTGGCCACCTGGCTTACCAGGGCCCCACGCACTGCCGGGTAAGAAATGACAAGACGCTCAGCAGCTTCGTATCTGCCACCGTTCCTGGGACAGTCCTTTTCCTCCTCACCTTGGGGTGGGAGGGGCTGTGGCCTGGGGTGGCGGGGCGTAGAGGGTCCTGGATTCCCTGGTCTCCACCCCCTTTGTTCAGTCACATCCCCATTTCTAACTCCTGGGAATCTTCCAGTACCTGCCCAGCAGCGGGCTGTGTGTGCTTACCCTGACAGAGAGAGGGCAAGTGAAAGAAAGAGAAGGACTGAGGGGCAGGGTTTGCACAGCTGCCGGACAGCATGACGGACAAAAACTGCTTGCAGGAGAAAAGCACCTTTAGGTGTGAAGTTGGTTGTTTCCAATTTTCTGCTTATATTTCTAAGTAATTAGAATCAAACTGAGTTAAATAACAGAAGGGGTCATATTTAACACACACACATCTTCACTTTGAACGAACCTGAAATTGAAGTTTGTCTTCAACTTTAAGATATGCTTAGATCAGACTATAAAGGTCAGAAATAGACTTGAAATCTCTCACCTGTCTTGTCATTTGCCAAACACAGTCAATAAACTGAAGAAATATAGGGGATCGGTCAGCATCTGCATGGTTGTCATTGCCATGGCCCACTCGCTGAAAACAATCAAGAGGTTAAACATTTTAATGTATGCCATGGTCCTCTCAAAAGTCACTTTAAATTGCCTGGTGGCAAGAAGCATGTCTCATTTATATGTCCCAAGGCCTAACAGAATTCCAGGCACATAAAAGGCACTCAAAAACGTTCCTTGCGTTGAACCGACTGCCATTACTCTTAGGAAACAAAATTTCAGCGTCCTGTTTTTACACGTTGATTGCTTTATAAGTGCCCTTTAGTGTAGTGGAGATGGAGAAGTCATAAGCAAAAGGCCAGCCGACCTTTCAGTCCACCCCAGCCACCACGCCAAGTGCTTGGTGTCAATGTGGGACCAGCAATTAGCAGCTCACAAAGCACATGACGACTGCCGTTTTCTCCACGAGTGTAGTTTTTCTCCCCCATTTTTCAGAAATGTCAGGAAGTCTGAGAATCAAAACAACAATTAACAGTCCACAAGTTTTAGCCAATTCTGCATGACTCAGAGAACCTCAAAGCCTCACTGTTGAAATGGTAATGGGGAGTCTTCAAGGCAGTTCGGGATTGTATCTCCAGGTTTTCTTCCAGTTTTAAGACATAACTGATATCCAGTATTGTATATCATACCTTTTGATATTTTACAAGATGTTAATAGATTCACATTAAAAGGTAAAAGATAATTTCAAACACATAAACAGGACTGACAAAAACACTGAAAATGTCAAGTTAAAAACAGCTCACGAGTGAGCATTCTAACAAAAACTTCGAGTAATCTGATGCCTAAGCAAAAGGATGAAAAGGAAAGTTATGAAGATACAAGGCGGTCACCACACAGGAAGATCAAGAAATACTGGCCTATGAAATCGCCACCAAGAGAGACAGAAAAAGAAATAAATGCTCAAGTCAACATGAACCCCTCAAAGGAACAGTATACTGCCTTCTTTTTTTAAAAAGAATTTAATTGTAGTGAAATACACATATCAAATTGACCAGCAAAACCACTTTAAGTGCATAGTTCAGCGGCATTAAGTCCATTCACACTGTTGTGCGAGCATCGCCAGCATCCGTCTCTAGAACTTCCAAACTGAAAGAGGAACTCCCTATTCCCCTCCGCCAGCCCCTGGGCCCCCTCATCCTCCTTTGTCTCTACAGATTCGACTGCTCTAGATACTTCATACACGTGGAATCGTGCCGTTTATTTGTCCTTTTGCAACTGGCTTCTTTCATTTAGCATAACGTCCTCTTAATTCATCCGTGTTGCAGCAGGTGTCAGAATTTTCTTCCCTTTGGAAGCTGAATGACATCCCACTGCATGGGTAGACCACAGTCTATTTACCCATTCACCTGTTGATGGACACTGGGTTACTTCCACCTTTGGGCTACTGTGAGTCATGCTGCTATGAACATGGGTGTGCAAGTAAGTGTCTGAGTCCCTGTTTTGGGGGTATATACTCAGAAGCAGAATTGCTGGATCGTATGGTAGTTCTATTTTTAAGTTTTTGAGGCACTGCCATACTGTTTTCCAGAGTGGCTGCATGCATTGCATTACTTCTGTACTTCTATATAAAATAATTTGTGGAACCTACTCCTCAGTATTTAAGGCACCAGGGGAAGTTTTGCACTGACAGTTTACAACTTAAGATTCATTCTTTCTTTTAATAGAGACACATTGAACTCTTACGGTGCGTGCAAGGCGTCCCCCACCCAGCCCTCAGGACTTCTGGTGGTTTCATGGGGTCCAGTGGAGGCTAGGCCCCTGGCTAGGAACCTGGGGTACACTATACATGAGACCCAGCATCTGTGCTCAATGAATAATTCACTTGTGGTTTAGTCGCAGGAGAAGACCTGTAAACAACAGAGGCGATAAAGTGCGCCGGGGCTTCCTAGTCTGAGACACATATGGTGGGGCTGCAAAGGAACAAGCAGCCATCCCAGGATGGTCTAGAGGAGGAAGCTAGGCGGGAAAGTCACGAGTCACGGTCATGGAGGAGGTCTTACTTCAGACAGAACTTGAAGGACCAGGAGGAACTTGCTTCTGGCTGGCCAGGGATAGATTCCATGAGAAGCAGTGGGGAGGCTCAGGGGGTGGGGGGTTGGTGGCGGCCACCAGGGGTGCTATAAGTAGCAGGGCACGGTTGAGGCAAGGCGAGAGAGGTGAGACGAGGTTGGAAAGGTGGGCCAGGGCCAGATCCCCACGGGCCCCAAACGTGGCGCTGAGGAGTCTGCCCACAACCCAGTAGGCCGTGGGCACTCAGAGGGGTTTGTGCTGGGGAGAGCCGGCACCAGATCTGCTTTATGGAATGCCCCATCTGCTACAGTGGGGACAGTGGGTTGGAAGGAGACAGGGAGACTGCCATAATAGTCCCGAGGGAGCTGGCCAGGCCTGAACTAAGGGGGATGGAGTGGCAATGGGGAGGGGATGACAGATTTGAAATACATGCATTTAAAATCATGGGACTGGCTGAGCTCAGTAAGGGATGAAGCATACAAAAAGAAAAGAAACGATGTGAGGACTGAGCCCTAGGGCACCCCAACATTAAGAAGTTGGGGAGAGTGAAGCCTCATGAGCAGTGGATTAAATCCCCACAGTCAACTTGATGCACCCTGCATCTGTGGAATACATGAATAGATGACGAATCATCGCAAAAGTGAGGCAGTGGACTTTGGGAGCAACTGTAGACTTGGGGTTTACTGTATGCAACTGACTGGTTCCTGATTTTTATGTTTATCTTAGTACAGTTTTTAGCACTTGATATCATTGGTGGATTTGTTTATTGGTTTGGCTGCTCTCTTCTTTTTTTTATTACTTAAAATTTTTTTTATTTTAATAATTATTTTATTTTGTTTCTTTTAACTTTTAAATTTCTTTCTTTCTTTTTTTTCTCCCTTTTCTTCTGAGCCGTGTGGCTGACAGGGTCTTGGTGTTCTGGCCGGCTGTCAGGACTGGGCCTCTGAGGTGGGAGAGCCGAGTTCAGGACACTGGACCACCAGAGACCTCCTGGACCCACGTAATATCAATCGGCGAGAGGTCTCCCAGAGATCTCCGTCTCAATGCTAAGACCCAGCTCCACTCAACGGCCAGCAAGCTCCAGTGCTGGACACCCCATGCCAAACAACTAGCAAGAGAGGAACACAACCCCATCCATTAGCAGAGAGGCGGCCTAAAGTCATACTAACTTCACAGACACCCCAAAACACACTACTGGACATGACCCTGCCCACCAGAAAGACAAGATCCAGCCCCAGTCACCAGAACACAGGCACAGTCCCCTCCACCAGGAAGCCTACACAAGCCCCTGCAGCAACCTTAGCCACAGGGGGCAGACAGCAGAAACAACGGGAACTACAAACCTGTAGCCTGCAAAAGGAGACCCCAAACACAGTAAGTTAAACAAAATGAGAAGACAGAGAAACACACAGCAGATGAAGGAGCAAGGTAGAAACCCACCAGACCTAACAAATGAAGAGGAAATAGGCACCCTACCTGAAAAAGAATTCAGAATAATGATAGTAAAGATGATCCCAAATCTTGAAAATAGAATGGAGAAAATATAAGACACGTTTAACAAGGACCCAGAAGAACTAAAGAGCAAACAAACAATGATGAACAACATTATAAATGAAATTAAAAATTCTCTAGAAGGAATCAATAGCAGAATTAATGAGGCAGAAGAACGGACAAGAGACCTGGAAGATAAAATAGCGGAAATCACTACTGCAGAGCAGAATGAAGAAAAAAGAGTGAGAAGAATTGAGGACAGTCTCAGACACCTCTAGGACAATATTAAATGTACCAACATTCGAAATATAGGGGTCTCAGAAGAAGAAGAGAAAAAGAAAGGGTCTGAGAAAATATTTGAGGAGATTATAGTTGAAAACTTCCCTAACATGGGAAAGGAAATAGTCAATCAAGTCCAGGAAGTGCAGAGGGTCCCAAACAGGAAAAATCCAAGGAGAAACACTCCAAGAAACATATTAATCAAACTATCAAAACTTAAATACAAAGAAAAAATATTAAAAGCAGCAAGGGAAAAGCAACAAATAACATTCAAGGGAATCCCCATAAGGTTAACAGCTGATCTTTCAGCAGAAACTCTACAAACCAGAAGGGAGTGGCAGGACATATTTAAAGTGATGAAAGGGAAAAACCTGCAGCCAAGACTACTCTACCCAGCAAGGATCTCATTCAGATTCGATGGAGAAATTAAAACCTTTACAGACAAGCAAAAGCTAAGAGAACTCAGCACCACCAAACCAGCTTTACAATGAATGCCAAAGGAATTTCTCTAGGCAGGAAACACAAGAGACGGAAAAGGCCTACAATAACAAACCCAAAACAATTAAGGAAATGGTAACATGAACATACATATCGATAATTACCTTAAATGTAAATGGATTAAATGTTCCCACCAAAAGACATAGACTGGCTGAATGGATACAAAAACAAGACCCATATATATGCTGTCTACAAAAGACCCACTTCAGACCTAGGGACACATACAGACTGAAAGTGAGGGGATGGAAAAAGATATTCCATGCAAATGGAAACCAAAAGAAAGCTGGAGTAGCAATTCTCATATCAGACAAAATAGACTTTAAAATAAAGATTATTACAAGAGACAAAGAAGGACGCTACATAATGATCAAGGGATCAATCCAAGAAGAAGATATTACAATTGTAAATAGTTACGCACCCAACATAGGGGCACCTCAATACATAAGGCAAATGCTAACAGCCACAAAAGGGGAAATCGACAATAACACAATAATAGTAGAGGGCTTTAACACCCCACTTTCACCAATGGACAGATCATCCAAAATGAAAACAAATAAGGAAACACAAGCTTTAAATGACATATTAAACAAAATGGACTTAATTGATATTTATAGCACATTCCATCCAAAAACAACAGAATACACTTTCTTCTCAAGTGCTCATAGAACATTCTCCAGGATAGATCATATCTTGGGACACAAATCAAGCCTTGGTAAATTTAAGAAAACTGAAATCGTATCAAGTATCTTTTCCAACCACAACGCTATAAAGCTAGATAACGATTACAGGAAAAAACTGTAAAAAATACAAACACATGGAGACTAAACAATACACTCCTTAATAACGAAGTGATCACTGAAGAAATCAAAGAGGAAATAAAAAAATACCTAGAAACAAATGATAATGGAGACACGACAACCCAAAAACTATGGGATGCGCAAAAGAAGTTCTAAGAGGGAAGTTTATAGCAATACAATGCTACCTTAAGAAACAGGAAACATCTCGAATAAACAACCTAACCTTACACCTAAAGCAATTAGAGAAAGAAGAACAAAAAAACCCCAAAGTTAGCAGAAGGAAAGAAATCATAAAGATCAGATCAGAAATAAGTAAAAAAGAAATGAAGGAAACAATAGCAAAGATCAATAAAACGAAAAGCTGGTTCTTTGAGAAGATAAACAAAATTGATAAACCACTAGCCAGACTCATCAAGAAAAGAAGGGAGAAGACTCAAATCAATAGAATTAGAAATGAAAAAGGAGAAGTAACAACTGACACTGCAGAAATACAAAGGATCATGAGAGATCACTACAAGCAACTATATGCCAATAAAATGGACAAACTGGAAGAAATGGACAAATTCTTAGAAAAGCACAACCTTTCCAGACTGAACCAGGAAGAAACAGAAAATATAAACAGACCAATCACAAGCACTGAAATTGAAACTGATTAAAAATCTTCCAACAAACAAAAGCCCAGGACCAGATGGCTTCACAGGTGAATACTGTGAAACATTTAGAGAAGAGCTAATACTTATCCTTCTCAAACTCTTCCAAAATATAGCAGAGGGAGGAACACATCCAAACTCATTCTACAAGGCCACCATCACCCTGATACCAAAATCAGACAAAGATATCACAAAAAAGAAGACTACAGGCCAGTATCACTGATGAACATAGATGCAAAAATCCTCAACAAAATACTAGCAAACAGAATCCAACAGCACATTAAAAGGATCATAAACCATGATCAAGTGGGGTTTATCCCAGGAATTCAAGGATTCTTCAATATATGCAAATCAATCAATGTGATACACCATATTAACAAACTGAAGCAGAAAAACCATATGATCATCTCAACAGATGCAGAAAAAGCTTTCGACAAAATTCAACACCCATGTATGATAAAAACTCTTCAGAAAGTAGACACAGAAGGAACTTACCTCAACATAATAAAGGCCATATATGACAAACCCACAGCCAACATCATCCTCAGTGGTGAAAAACTGAAAGCATTTCCACTAAGATCAGGAACAAGACAAGGTTGCCCACTCTCACCACTATTATTCAACATACTTTTGGAAGTTTTAGCCACAGCAATCAGAGAAGAAAAAGAAATAAATGGAATCCAAATCAGAAAAGAAAAGTAAGACTGTCACTGTTTGCAGATGACATGATACTATACATAAAGAATCCTAAAGATGCTACCAGACTACTACTAGAGCTAATCAATGAATTTGGTAAAGTAGCAGGATACAAAATTAATGCACAGAAATCTCTTGCATTCCTATACACTAATGATGAAAATCTGAAAGAGAAATTAAGGAAACACTCCCATTTACTACTGCAACAAAAAGAATAAAATACCTAGGAATAAACCTACCTAAGGAGACAAAAGACCTGTATGCAGAAAACGATAAGACACTGATGAAAGAAATTAAAGACGATACAAAGAGATGGAGAGATATTCCATGTTCTTGGATTGGAAGAATCAACACTGTGAAATTGATTATACTCCCCAAAGCAATCTACTTTGATTGAGGTTCAATGCACTCCCTATCAAATTACCAATGTGGGCTTCCCTGGTGGTACAGCGGTTAAGAATATGCCTGCCAATGCAGGGAACACGGGTTTGAGCCCTGGTCTGGGAAGATCCTACATGCCGCGGAGCAACTAAGCCTGTACGCCACAACTACTGAGCCTGCACTCTAGAGCCTGTGAGCCAGAGCTACTGAAGCCCATGCATCTAGAGCCCATGCTCTGCAACAAGAGAAGCCACCGCAATGAGAAGCCTGAGAACCACAACCAACAGTAGCCCCCATTCACCACAACTAGAGAAAGCCCGTGAGCAGCAACAAAGACCCAGTGCAGCCAAATATAAATAAATAAAATAAATAAATTTGTTTAAAAAAAAAAAAAACCTACCAACGGCATTTTTCACAGAACTAGAACAAAAAATTTTACAATTTATATGGAAACACAAAAGACCCCGAATAGCCAAAGCAACCTTGAGAAAGAAAAATGGAGCTGGAGGAATCAGGCTTCCTGACTTCAGACTATACTACAAAGCTACAGTAATCAAGATAATATGGTACTGGCACAAAAACAGAAATATAGGTCAATGGAACAGGATAGAAAGCCCAGAGATAAACCCATGCATGTATGGTCACCTTATCTTTGATAAAGGAAGCAAGAATATACAGTGGAGAAAATACAGCCTCTTCCATAAGTGGTGCTGGGAAAACTAGACAGCTACATGTGAAAAAATGAAATTAGAACACTTCCTAACACCATACACAAAAATAAGCTCAAAATGGATTAAAGACCTAAATGTAAGGCCAGACACTATCAAACTCTTAGAGAAAAACATAGGCAGAACACTCTATGACATAAATCACAGCAAGATCCTTTTTGACCCACCTCCTAGAGAAATGGAAATAAAACCAAAAATAAACAAATGGGACCTAATGAAACTTCAAAGCTTTTGCACAGCAAAGGAGACCATAAACAAGACCAAAAGACAACCCTCAGAATGGGAGAAGCTATTTGCAAACGAAGCAACTGACAAAGGATTAATCTCCAAAATATACAAGCAGCTCAGTAGCAAAAATGCAAACAACCCAATCCAAAAATGGACTAAAGACCTAACGACACATTTCTCCAAAGAAGATATACAGATTGCCAACAAACATGTGAAAGGATGCTCAAGATCACTAATCATCAGAGAAATGCAAATCAAAACTACAATGAGGTATCACCTCACACTGGTCAGAATGGCCATCATCAAAAAATCTAGAAACAATAAATGCTGGAGAGGGTATGGAGGAAAGGGAACCCTCTTGCACTGTTGGTGGGAATGTATATTGGTAGAACCACTATAGAGAGCAGTATGGTGCTTCCTTAAAAAACTAAAAACGGAACTACGCTACGACCCAGCAATCCCACTACTGGGCATATACCCTGAGAAAACCATAATTCAAAAAGAGATATGTACCGCAATGTTCACTGCAGCACTGTTTACAATAGCCAGGACATGGAAGCAACTGAAGTGTCCATCTACAGATGAATGGATAAAGAAGATGTGGCACATATATTCAATGGAATATTACTCAGCCATGAAAAGTGAAATTGAGTTATTTGTAGTGAGGTGGATGGACCTAGAGTCTGTTGTACAGAGTGAAGTAAGTCAGAAAAACAAATACCGCATGCTAACACATATATATGGAATCTAAAGATAATAATAATGCTTCTGAAGAACCTCAGGACAGAACAGGAATAAAGACGCAGAGGTAGAGAATGGAGTTAAGGACACGAGGAGGGGGAAGGGTAAGCTGGGACGAAGTGAGAGAGTGGCATTGACTTATAAACACTATCAAATGTAAAATCGATAGCTAGTGGGAAGCAGCCACATAGCACAGGGAGGTCAGCTCGGTGTTTTGTGACCACCTAGAGGGGTGGGATAGGGAGGGTGGGAGGGAGGGAGGGAGGTGCAAGAGGGAGGAGACATGGGGATGTTTTTATATGTATAACTGAATCACTTTGTGATACAGCAGAAACCAACACACCATTGTAAGCAATTATACTCCAATAAAGGTGTTTAAAAAAAAAGAAGAAGTTGGGGAGAGAGGGAGGACCAGAAGGTAGGAGGAAATTCAGAAGGTTGCAGCCACCTAGAAGCCAAGGGAAGAAAGTGTTTGCAGAAGAAGGGAGCAATGACCAGTATCAAATGCTCAGGCCAAATAGGAGAAGCACTTGGCAGAGTGGCAGCCATTGGTGACTGTGACAAGAGCAGTGGCAGGGCGAAGGTGCAGGGGCGTGAGGAGGAAGCCTGGCTGAAGCGGGTTCAAGAGAGACCAGAAGGAGAGAAACAGTGAGAGCCAGAACAGACTAGTTTTGTGCAGATTTGTTGTAGTGGGGAGCAGATGTTCAGGGTGACACCTGGAGGGGGAAGTACAGTCAAGAGGGTTGGGTTTTAGGATGGGATAAGTAACAGCACGTTTCTGTCAATGGAAACGATCAAGGGGAGAGGGGAGATGGAGGCAGGAACCACCCATGAGCCGGATGACGGGACAGGTGGGCAAGGAGAGAAATTGGCTTCAGGTAGGAGCTCATCCACAGAAACTCGAGGGAAGGAATAGTAGACAGACCCAGTGGGTGAGTGACTGCAGGCTTGAAACCCCTGCCTGAAGGTTGGCTGTACCCTCAATAGCTGGGTGACCTTGGCAGGTAGCTCATACTCAGTTTCCCCATCTATCCATGGTAGCATCTGCCTCGCAAGGTCACTAGAAGATTAAAACTGGAGGATACATGTAACTGAGCACCACTGTGTGTCCAGCACTGTTGAAGTCCTAACCCTCAGTACCACAGAATGTGAGTGCATTGGGAGAGAATCACATCCTTAAAGGCCTTAAGTTGAAATGAGGCTGTTCCAGTCTGACTCATGTTCTTATAAGAAGAGGAAGTCTGGACACAGAGAGACACCAGGGATGTGTGCGCACAGAGGAAAGGCCATGTGAGGACACAGCAAGAAGGCAGCTGTCTGCAAGCCAAGGAGAGAGCCATCAGGAGAAACCAACCCTGTCAGAACCTTGATCTTGGACTTCCAGCCCCCAGAATGATGAGACGATAAATTTCTGTTGTTTAAGCCACCCAGTCTTATGGTACTTTGTATGGCAAAATCTGGTACACCAATGTTCACAGCAGCATTATTCACAATCACCAACAGATGGAAATAACCCAAGTGTCCACCAACAGGTGAATGGATAAACAAAATGCAGTATATCCACACAATGGAATACCACTCAGCCATGAAAAGGAATTACTGATAAAATTTGATAGGTTCTATAAGATGCATAAACCTTGAGAACGTTGTGCTTAGTGAAATAAGCCTGTCGCAGCGAGACAAATATTGTGTGAGTCCACTTATGTCAGGGAGATGGAAAGCACATTAGTGGTCTCCAGGGGCTGGTGGGAAGAGGGAAATGAGGCGTGACTACTTAATGTGTACAGGGTGTCCTTTTGGGGGTGATGAAATGTTTTGGAACTAGATAGGGATGGTGGTTGCACAGCACTGAATGCACTAAATGCCGTGGAACTATATACTTTAAGATGGTTAATTCTATGTTACGTGAATTTTACCTTAATTCTTTACAAAAATAAAGGCATACCTACGTGGAAAAAAAAAAAAAGATTGCCCTGCCAGGAACATACAATGCTGAGGTCCATGGCATTCTCTTATGGCAATTCAGGTCTCACACAGAGCACAAAGCCGTCTCGTGTGTGTGTGTGTGTGTGATGTGTGATACAAATATGCATATGATATAGCAAAATAATGAAGCGTGCACCTCACTGTCTCAACTTACCAGTGCAAACCTATGTCCAAAGCTTATCCACTCCTTTTCTATGAGAGCCTCGAATCCTTTAATGGTGCGGTAATAACTGTCCAACATCAGCATGGCCAGAGACGTCAGCTGGGATGTTCGGTCCCAACCGTCGCTGCAGTGCACCACCACCGAGGTTTTCCCAGATTCTATTTTATCAGCAATTCTTACTGCCCCAGCAAGAAGCATCTTCAGAAAAGAAGGCACATTAAACCAGGCTACATTTAATTTCTATTACAGCAAAAAGAATTCTGTGGAGAACACTGGAAGTTCAGGTCAATGAACCAAACAAGAATGCAATCAATTTAAGAATCACTAGGAAACATTAGTATCTGGAGGGAAAAAAGAGAAACTTACACTAAGAAAAAAACTACAGTAGTAAATAGGGTCCTTTATCAAAGGGCCACAAAGTACTTTAAAAACCTGATCTGAGGGCTTCCCTGGTGGCGCAGTGGTTGAGAGTCTGCCTGCCGATGCAGGGGACGCGGGTTCATGCCCTGGTCCGGGAGGATCCCGCATGCCGCGGAGCGGCTGGGCCCTGTGAGCCACGGCCGCTGAGCCTGCGCATCCGGAGCCCGTGCTCCGCAACGGGGGAGGCCACAACGGTGAGAGGCCCACATACCGCCAAAAAAAAAACAAAAAACCTGATCTGAGGCAAGCATTATTGCTTTCTGTTATGTCACAACCCGCCCCCCCCAACAAAGACCACAGTTTGGATGCTGCCCATGGAAACTATGAAAGCCCAAGTACACAGCAAAGATGCATTCATTTGCAATGCTAAGAAACCATCCAGATAGACAGACAGACAGATAGCTTTATGGCCCAGCTGCAGAGAAATCTTAAGCAGAAAGCACGTAAAGGATGGGCCCTCTCTGTACCCGAATGTACTCCAGCCAGTGCGTCCCGTCCACGTTGGACAGCCACCGCGCCTCCTCGATGGCCGGGTACGCGATCTCCTTCAGTTTTCGCAGCGACTCTCTCATCACGTGAATGTTGTGGATCTCCAGGAACACGAGTTCTGCGTTTGGGTATGCACTTTCACTTTCATAGCCCCCACCCTTTGCCTGTGAAAACAAAAGATATATGTCACTTCATCTGAGTTAACTTTTCTGTTCTTTCTAGTTTTAACCAGATAGAGACCATTAAAGAAGCGACAAACTCATCTGTTTATAATAAGCCTCCTACATCCTTGTATGAGTTTCCCATGGCTGTTGGAACAGAGTACCACAATCTGAGTGGCTTAAAGTGACAAAAATTTCTCCTCTCGCAGTTCTAGAGGCTGGAAGTCCAAAATCAAGGTACTGGCAGGGCCGTGTTCCCTCAGAACCCTCTTGGGGAGGACCCTTCTTTGCCTCTTCCAGCTTCTGGTGGCCCCAGGTGTTCCTGGTTTATAGATACGTTCATCTCTGCCCCATCTTCACATGGCCTTCTCCTTGTGTCTGTATCTCTTCTTATAAGGACACCAGTCAGACTGGATTAGGACCCATCCTAATTCCATACGACTTCGTCTTAACTTGATTACATTTGCAAAGACCCTATTTCAAATCAGGGCTACAGTCACAGGTGCCAGGAGTTAGGGCTTCAACACATTTTTTTTTTAATGGAAACACAGTTCAACCCACAACAATCTTCCATCACCCATCATCAGTTTTGAAAACGATTAACAACTGGATCTTACACAAGGCGAATTGGGTTCTAAAACGTTCTAGCATATATCTGAATAAAAAAGTTGTACTGTGGACTTCCCTGGTGGCGCAGTGGTTAAGAATCCACCTGCCAATGCAGCGGACACGGGTTCGAGCCCTGGTCCGGGAAGATCCCACATGCCGCGGAGCAAGTAAGCCTGTTTGCCACAACTACTGAGCCTGTGCTCTAGAGCCCACGAGCCACAACTACTGAGCCATGTGCCACAGATACTGAAACCCACGCACCACGACTACTGAAGCCCACGCGCTTAGAGCACGTGCTCTGCAACAAGATCAGCCACCACAATGAGAAGCCCGCGCACTGCAACAAAGAGTAGCCCCCACTCACCGCAACTAGAGAAAGCCCGTGTGCTGCAACGAAGACCCAACGCAGCCAAAAATATAAATAAATAAATAAATATTTTAAAAAATAAAGTTGTACTACCACAAAACTTCTATATAAAACAATTTGTAAATCCCAAACAGTGAGATTTATTTAAGTAATTTAAGTAAAATAAAATGCAAATGTAACAAAAAAGGGGGATATGGCTCACCCCTTGGTAATCTCATAACAAAATCTGGTCTACAATTAGCTTATATTTTGCAGAAGTCAACATCCAAGACACATCTCTTATGAGAATATAGAGAAATTGAAACCCTAATACATTGCTGGTAGAAATTTAAACTGTACAGTCTCTGTGGAAAACAGTCTGATGGTTCCTCAAAAAGTTAAACATGGAACTACCATCTGGTCCAGAAATTCCAACTCCTGCACAACTAAAATCAGGTATTCACATGAAAACTTGTACACAACAAATCATAGCAGGAATATCCACAACAGGGATCAGGTGGAAGCAACGCAAATGTCCATCAATGAATGAGCGGATAAACTGTGCTGTATCCATACAATGGACTATTTTTCGGCCACACAAAGGCATGGAGTACTGATACATGCTACAGTATGGAGGAACCGTAGAAACATCACGCCAAGCGAAAGCAGCCAGGCACGTAAAACCACACAGTGTATGACTCTATTTATATGAAGTGTCCAGAAGAAGGAAATCTACATGGAAAGTAAATTAGTGGTTGACAGGTGTTGGGGACAGGGGTTGGGGAGAGTGGAGGATGGGCGGCGACTGCCAGTGGGCACAGGGTTTCCATCTGGGGCTATGGAAGCGTTCTGGAATGAGATAGTGGTGACTGTCTCACAACGCTGTGAATAGACTAGAAGGCACTGAACTGTAAACTGTGGACTGGTTTCTGGAGGAGGAACAGAGCCCTGGGCTTTGAGTGGTGGAACTGTCTCGGGAGCAGGACGCAGAGCTCTGGAGCACGGAAGAGGGGCAGGGCGGTGGCTCTGGGGACGGCGTCCAGGGCTCAGGGACGGCGTGTGTGGTGAGGAGAGCAGTCAGGTCCAGAGCCTGCGGAAAGCCGACATTTAGGGAATGCAGAGCAAAAGAGACTGAGGAGAGCGGCCAAAGACTGGAGGATAAAGAGAAAAGGGAAGAGAGTCTTTCAAAAAGGAGACGGTACTCACTGTGTCAAAAGCTCGCGAGGTCGTGACAAGCAGGTACTCGGTGGCCTTACCATGAAGAGTCCAGGCCAAGACGGGCACGGGGGTAGGGGAACGGCGGAGCCAGCTGCGAGGGGACGGGGACGGGGACTCCGGGGAGGGCTTATCTGCACAGCTGGGACAGACTTCACGGGAAGGAGTGGGCACAAGAGCAGGGTGGGCTGAGCTGGCAGGGGGTCGGGGGAGGATGCAGCGGGGAGGCCACCCTAGTTTCCGGGCTGTGGAGGTAGGGACGGGGTGGGGGGCAGTTCCCGTCTGAGGCTGGGTGTGTTCTGTGCAGAAGGGTCGAGGACGAAGGGCGTGGGGCAGGGCCATCCAGGAGAGAAAGAGTTGTAAAGGGCTGACCCAGCCCCTGGAGGGCCCAGGAGAGGCAGGGAGCCTGGCAGGAGCCTGGGGCCCGGGGCCGGAGCCTGGGGTCCTGCTCGGCGGCCCGGGTGTGGGCCTGGGGTGGGTGGGCAGGGAGGCGGGGGTGGGGGAGTGTGCCCCGAGCCCATGCCACAGCCATGCCGGGGGACCGGAGCCCAGCCACCGGGGGCGGAGCAGGGGCCGAGGACCTGCTCGAGCTCAGGAGCCGCAAACACGACTGGCGGGGAAAGAAGAGAATGTCGTCATCGGGTCTGGATGCGCCTGTCCTCTGGCCGGTACAGGATGACGTGAGGCGCTCTCACTCAACAGAACACTCTGAACACAAACTGTGGCCAAAGTAGCCTAGAGCTTGGTCCTGCCCGTGTGGCAGGATGATGTTTTCATAAATGATATCCTCGGTGCCCACTGAAGACACTGCTGGCCGAGGGGTTAAAGGCACAGGCTTTGGTGGCACGGAGCGTGGGTTCGTCATCCCAGGTCTGCCACTCAAGTAGCTATGGGTCCTCACCATCTCTCTGCGCCCAGCTTTCTCACCGGAAAGACTCCAGGGGCTCACTGTGGGGATTAAATACTAACTAAATAAACGATCTTAATGAACGCTAATCCGTGCAAGGCTCGGTGCACGCCCCCCATACTCGGGCACTGATGTATTATAACCTCTCCCAGCACCTACCTCGAAAAGCCCCGAGCTGGGCAGGGACCCCTGAGGGAGACCTGAGGCTGGGGCAGAGGCCCCACACCCAGAAAGCACTTCAGCACGGAGGGCGGGCGTGCTCAGGGCTGGTGTTAACCAGGAGAATGTAGTTAAAGCCAGTTTGTTGCCTGGAAACTGATTACTAAAGCTCCAAACAAGACAAATGACAATCAGAAGATGGGCTCATGGGAGAAAAAGGGCATGAGTGCCTACTCCGTGCTAGGACAGAGAGCAGGCGCCCGGAGGGCTGGAGACAGAGGAGGGGGAAGGAGGGGGAGAAGGGGCCCCACCTATACCCCAGCAGGAACAGGGGCAGGGGGCTCAGAAAGTTCTGAAAGACTCGAACCTGCTGGCCAGGCCTCTCTCTATGGGGGCAAAGCAGGGTTCCAGAAGGAAGCCAGCGATGTTTGGACACTGTTCCCCACTGGCCCCCAAGTCCCCAAGGATCAGCTCATAGCAGCAGTGGCGGCAGGGCCATCCTCAACCCTCAGGGAGAAGAAAGCCTAACACCGCTTGGGACGGAGGCAGCTGAAGGATGGACTCGGGTTCGTGATTTCAAGCCAGCTGCTCAGCACCTGGTGAAGGCCCGCCAGGATGCCGATCCTAGGCAGCAGGGAGGATTCCCAGGTGAGAAAAGCAAAGCCTCAGAGAGGGCTGGCAACTCCCAAAGGCCAAAGGCAGCAAGTGGCAGGACAGGTTTCCCATGCCCTCAGACTCCGAAGTCCACACACCTCCCCCAAGACGTTGCAGACTGAGCGTTTGAACCCCCCGAAATTCCCATGTTGAAACCTGAATTCCCGATGGGATGGTGTTAGAATGTGTGGCCTCTGGGAAAGATTAGGTGATGAAGGAGGCGGCCTCACGATGGGATTAGTGCCCCTCCCAGAAGAGACGGCACAGAGCTTGCCCCTTTCTGCTCTGGCAGTGTGAGGACACAGCAAGAACGGGGCTGTCTACAGCCAGGAAGTGGGCTCTCACCACGCACTGAATCTGCTGGTGCCTTGATCTTAGACTTCCAGCTTCCAGAGCTTTGAGAAATAAATATTGCTGTTTATAAGCTACCCAGCCTATGATATTTAGTTACAGCTGTCCAAGCTAAGACACCCCTCCCCCTAGTTCTCTCCTGGACACTCCTCCTCTCCTGGCATCTGGGGCCTCTCCCTTCTTCTCTGCGGTCTCCTCCCGACCACCTGGAGCACCCTTTCCTTCACTGAGTTCCTCTCTTACCCTCCACAGACAGCATTTCAGGCGGTCTGGTGCCTGGCCCCGCCCACGTGGCCTAGGCTCCTTAGGTAACTTCATCCCCTCCCCTCCAAGGCTGCAACCTCCACTCGACCTCCAACCTGACCTTTTTCTGAGCTCCAGAGCTTTTCTGTCCCCACACAGGCTCCTCAACTGCAACAGGTTAAAATGAAATTCCTTGCCTGCATCTTCACTTTCTCAAGAAGAAAGTTGACTTGAAACCCTCCATAATGGAGTCTGGACTTTTGAATTAACATACAATGCCACTCACCATCGGGTCCTCCATTGAGAGACGACCCCGCCCACCAGCCAGCAGCTCTTTGTTCCAGTCGGGGAGAAGACCCAGAGACACAATGAGGGGGAGGCTGTGGGAAGACAGGGGCAGGGACTGGAGGGCGGTAGCCATGTGCACAGAGGAGCCACCAGAAGCCCAAAAACGCAGGGAATGGATCTCCCCGGAAGCCTTCAGAAGGAGCACAGTGCTGCCAGATGCCGGAACTGTGCGAGAATAAATGTGTGCTGTTTTAAGCCGCCAAGTTTGTGGTCATTGGTTCAGCACCTCAGGAAACTCACGCGCTGCCCATCTTTCTCCCCACCCTGGTCCTCTCCCAGCTTCCCCGACTCAGTAGCTGACACCACCACTCAGTGCCAGGCCAGACCCCGGGGCAGGGTGGGGCTAGCCTCTCAGCACCCTATACTGATACACCCGGCACTGTGCATTCTCCTCACGCAATTTCAACCCTTACGCAGCCCTCTACGTGAGAGACTGTAGGGGAGACAGCTCCCCTGTTACAGAAGAGGCTTCTGGAGAGGTTAAGTAACTTGCTCAGGGTTCTATCGAGCACTAAGTGGCAGAGCAGGGAGGAAACCCCACATGTAACTGAACACAAAGCTGAGGGTTCTCACTACCCTGTCTCTTAGGCTGGTCTGGATACACTGAGGTTTTGTTACCTGGGAGACAGCCAAGAGGGGATGCCAACCAGACGACGGGATGGAAATCCCATCTGGACCTCAGGAGGGATCAGAGCATGATAGAAACTTGGGTGGCAAACTGAACACATAGGGAGTGTTGAGAATCAGGGCACTGGAGGAGATGGCCCAGCGAGACTGGGCAAAGGAGAAAAGAGGACCCCAGACTGGGTTCCAGGCGTGCTGCCATCTGCCAGTTGGGAAGAGGGAGAGGAAGCAGTGAAGGAGGCTGAGCCGGCCAGGGTACAGAGAGGGGGTGGTCCAGGGCAGAGATGTCATGAGAGTCAAGAGAATGGGGCCGTCCACTCCGGGTCAGTAGCAGAGATGGCAAACTTGACCCGAAAGCTTTCTCTGGGACAGGCACCCATGCAACCTTCACATCCACCGCAGGAAGGAGGTGTGCTGCCGCTCCCAGTTCAGATGAGGGGATCGTGGTCTAGAGAGATGCAGTAACTGCCCACGGTCAGGTGCAAACAACCACGCTGCCTCCACGCTCCCGCGGAGCACGCTGCACGCCCCCCGCCACCCCGCCTCACGGTGGGGGCCGCTTGGCAGGCACGTGCCTCAAGGGCCATGGGCGCACCTGACGGCTTGTTTGCTCTTTGAAGTAAGAGGGAAGGAATCCTCCCGAGAGTGAGATGGGGGGCGCAAGACGTTGGCTCTTTGGAGACTGTGGTCAACGATGGACTCATCAGTGAGCAAAGAAAGGGCACAAGCTGCCAAGAGAAACAAAGACCCCCAAGCACTGCTTAGGGGGACACGGCGGGGGAACCCTCAGACACCCCCCTTCTTGCCATTCTCATGAATGGCACGCTCTGGCGCACCGCTGAAGGGGCCTCGTGCTGTCTAGAGTGCCCTGCCCGTCTCATCCCGCTGATCACCCAGGGCCAGCTCAAACGCCATCTCCTCTGTGAAGCCTTGCCCAGCGGCACGAGCTCCCCCGGAACACCGAGCTGGCACCTCCTACATGTAGCCTCGTCTGTCCTGGTGTTTCCCCCAGCACCTTGTCCCTAGTACATGCTCACTGCATGTTGATTACCCGAGCATCACCTTACAGGTAGGCATGAGATGGTAAGGGCTGTGGCCACCATCCTCATACCTGAGACTCCTTGTGGAGGGGTCAGGACTCTGACTGCCAGAGGCCTGCCTGCAGGACCACACTCTCAGCAAGTCATTTGCAGGAAACAGAAATGACGCCGTTCAGAGCCCTTCCCGTTGGAAAGCGGGTACTGGAGGCTTGACAGCACAGCCTGGGCCTCTTCAGCTGGTGGGGATCAGATGGGAGCTGGGTGCGGATGGCAACTTTGTGTATCTGCCTTGTTTCACATAGCTGACTCCAATCTAACAGAACTTCAGGCAGATATGAATTAATCAAGCAATCACCATAGTTCACAGGTTAAAGGGACTTCCAAGGGCCTCATGATCCTTTCATTAAAATACTTACTAGATTCTCTAGGCGATCATTCTCTTTCTGGGTCTTTACTTAATTAGTTCAGCAGACAGGATTGTGGAGGGGCAATGAGACGACAGGATTCCCAAGGGCTAGGGACCCAGGAGGCCCAGCTGTGGGCTACACCGCAAGAGTCCACCTTCCCTGGGCTATTTGAATGGCATGATGACTTACAAACAGTACAGGAGAAAAACTTCTGCAGCAGTATCAATAATGTACCTTGTTGGTGCTGGCGACCTTGTTTTGCCGGGCATCAAAGATGATGAGTTTGTGAGCCTGCGCATTAGCATCCATTATCGTTTGCAAGTACTTCTCATCTTCCTTGCAGCGTTTATCATTGGGACCCACAAGTGGCTGGCTGCAACGGGTAATCGTTGCCTGACTTTCTGGATGAATCCATGACAACACCTAGTGTTTGAAAGCCATAAATATTAGTACGGTCCTAAAATAATACGTGCTCTATGACCAGGTAGTGAAAACAAGTTCTCTTCTCAAGCACAGCTGCTTCGGCATATTTTCCTCAAAGGGGAGGAGTCAGCCTGAGGACAGCGTGATAGTGGCCCTGGGACTCAATGTTTGGGTCAGGCTGAAAGAAGTCTGACTAAATGAGCTCTAAGAATCCCCGTCTACCTTTAAAATTCTATGATTCTAAGAAAACCAGAGACTAAGTCAAACTATGACTGACATCAAGCCCCATTTCTATTTGATTGACTAGTTTTATTTTGTTTCCTAATTTAAAAACACCTTTGGATCTCAACAGTGGCATACGTGGCCATATGAGGACAAAGTAAATATACAGTCTCTTAATGAAATCTAAAGCTAAGCCCCCAAACCTCCCATTTTCCTCCAGCAGCCAAGTGACTCAGGGTTATACCAGAGCACAAACTCGGGTCTCAAAATCGTTCGCTCCCTGCTTCACTGTGGTGATAGAATCCTGGGTGTACACATATATCCAAACTCATCAGATTGTATCCATTAAACACATGGAGGTTTTTTATATATCAACAAAGTTGTTTAAAAAACTTCACCCCCTGCTGGCTGCTGTCTACTTTTGCAATGGTGCCCCTTCCAGTATAGGTAGAGCCTTGCACTCAGTATCTAAGAAAGAATGCATTTTCTCAAGGATGATTCACTAATTTTTTTCTGTCTTGCTTTTTTCCATATTAGATCGAATACAGTACACGTTTATATCTAAATGACAATGCTTATTACTTACTGGGATTCTGCCTTTTGCTCGAAACGCTGCCACTTTTGAAAGGTCGTCATCTTTTACACTAGTTGGCACGACAATGATGGCGGGGTAGGTGTCACAGAGCTCATAATTACTGTTTACTTTGGATATTTTCCAACTCTCATTTGGCAAGCCCTGCAGGGTGTCAGAGGAAAGTCAGGGGGTGGAGAGGAGCACACTTTTACACTTTCAAAAAGTACTAAGCATGAACCACATCCATTTCTTCTTTTCTTTTCTTTTTTTTCAAAAATTTATTTATTAATTTTTTTGGCCATGGCATGTGGGATCTTAGTTCCCCGACCAGGGATCAAACCCGAGCCCTCTGCAGTGGAAGCGTGGAGTCTTAACCACTTGACCGCTAGGGAAGTCCCCATTTCTTATTTTCTACTAAAATCCATTTGTAATTCATTGTTCATTGCTACTTAAAAGTTTAAATATACATTTATTTGATATAACCCATTTCCTACCTAATTCATTAAAAAAAAACCTAATGAAGCATAATTTCCAAACATACTAAAACATGAAAATTGTATACTTGAATCCCAGTCGTATGTATTTCTTGTCATGTTTTCTATAACAAATGAGCATAGTGCTGTTCTTAAAAATACCCATGGAAGTCATTTAGAGAAGCAGAAAGTTCTTAAAAATGTCTAAAATAAGGAATATAAAATCACCATACCAAATATAAGGTGCAGGCAAAGAGTAAATGTCATGAAAATAACGTCTTGTTGGAATATCTTCAAACTAACAATGCACTAAAGAGCTTCTAGGTATAGGAACACCTCATCAGACTGATGTAGCCATGCCATATACTTAAAATCTAACTTAAACCACTGGTTTTGATCCTTACTCATTAATTTGCTACCAGAATACGTAATAAAAACCATCTGGCTGGTTTGGTTTGTCAACCCCCGTCCCTGTACTCCACTTGCACTCTGGAAAAAGGAAGAACAAACAGTGCCATAACCAAAGGTTTGGTATGGGGAGAACGGACATCCAGAGCTGAAGAACCCACAAGCCAAGTGAGTTACACCCATGGACAACTTGTTTCAAAAGGTTTCTTCTCCACTACATTTCTACCCTTTTAGGAAAAACATGCTCAACCTATTATTTCCCGATTGATAAGCAACACACTTTACCTGTCTTTTATATTCAGATACTGGATCATAAATTTTCCATCCATTCACTGGAAATTTTTCTTTATAGTTGAATGCAAAGAGTGTCTGGATACAAAACCACAAAATACATATGTCAGCATTTCTTTGCTATGTCATATGCCTGCTATTAAAGCTTTTCATTCAGTTATGAGCTGAATGTATTAAGATTCCTACTTTAATCTGTAAATTTTGATGCAACAAGTTGGCAGTTTTCTTCATCCTACACAGAACTGACAAATTTAAAATATTCTAATATTAGTTACCAACAGAGAGAAAACAGATAAAGGAAACCTCTGGAAGAAAGAACAGTTAAACATGAAATTTTTACACCTCTGTGAAGGCATTTAGACCCACACATAAAAAGATTTATTTTGGTGTACGTACCTGCCCATTGGAAAGAGGAAATGCATGTTTGTTGAGGTTATCAAATATCCCTAGTTTACTCTGTTCTTCCTGTTTATAAGCAAGTCGCAAGTTCCTCATATCCTGTTAAACAATTAGCAAAACTCGTTTATTCAACATGTATTGAGTACCTATGAAGTAGACACCACGCTATGAAGAGATAAATAAAATATTTTTATTCATTTCTCATGAAACATAGTCGGCCCTCCCTATCTGCAGGCTGCACATCCACAGATTCAACTAAGCATGGATCAAAAACACTGGGGGAAAAGTTCCAGAAAGTTCCAAAATACAAAACTTGAATTAGCAGAGTGCCAACAACTACCTACATAGCATTGACATTGTATTAAGTATTATAAATAATCTAGAGATAATGTAAAGTACACAGGAGGATGTGCGTAGGCTCTATACAAATACTAATGCCATTTTATATAAGGAGAATTAAGCGCCCCAGATTTTGGTATTTGCTGGGGGGAGGGGGGTGTCCTGTAACCAATCACCAGTGGATACCGAGGCAATTCGCAAAGCACCTCCAACAAGATAATAAAAGATTAAGTGAGAAAATTGGAACAAAGGGGACGTGTTGGGGAAAAACCTCATCAGATGGAACCAAGAATAAGCTTAGTACATAAAAGACATGCCATCAAGTCCTGTGCACTTACTTGCTAAAGGTGTGCTACAGAATCAACCAGTTGTGGGCTTTAAGTTGCTAAAAGAGTCAATTACGGAATTCACACCATCCATCAAATAGAAATGCGACAGAGGTTTCTCCTCTGAACTCAAAGCAAGGACTCTGTGTCATGTATGGCCCTCAGTGACTTCCTTACAGAAATTATAATGCTGTTTCTCAAGATCGGTTTCTGAAAGCACCCTGCCATGCAAGCTGCCAGCCGAAAGATCAAGTGGAAGTTTTCAGGAGCAATGCCAACGAGGTGGCTCTGACGGTGCAGTTTCTTCCTGGGACTGATCTGAGCACTACCCCCTGACCTTTCTAAACCTACGTCGTTAGCTAAACACAAAAATCTCATTGTTCTTTAACTTTACATCAAATTTGAAAATAAATATGACCACAAACAAATTAAACCAAGAGCAATTGGGGAAGTGAGGAAGTTACTGTTGTGATATTATTTCTAACAGCGAAAGAATGGAAATAGTAACTTAAATGTCCATAAATAAACAGGGTCTGGCTAGAGATTACTACAAGCAACTGTATGCCAATAAAATGGACAACCTGGAAGAAATGGACAAATTCTTAGAAATGCACAACTTTCTGAGACTGAACGAGGAAGAAACAAAATATTAACAGACTAATCAGAAGCACTGAAATTGAAACTGTGATTAAAAATCTTCCAACAAACAGAAGCCCAGGACCAGGGGGCTTCCCAGGCGAATTCTATCAAACATTTAGAGAAGAGCTAACACCTATCCTTCTCAAACTCTTCCAAAATATAGCAGAGGGAGGAACACTCCCAAACTCATTCTACAAGGCCACCATCACCCTGATACCAAAACCAGACAAAGAAGACACAAAGAAAGAAAACTACAGGCCAATATCACTGATGAACATAGATGCAAAAATCCTCAACAAAATACTAGCAAACAGAATCGAACAGCACATTAAAAGGATCATACACCATGATCAAGTGAGGTTTATCCCAGGAATGCAAGGATTCTTCAATATACGCAAATCAATCAATGTGATACACCATATTAACAAATTGAAGGAGAAAAACCATATGATCAGCTCAATAGATGCAGAGAAAGCTTTCGACAAAATTCAACACCCATTTATAATAAAAACCCTCCAGAAAGTAGACACAGAGGGAACTTACCTCAACATAATAAAGGCCATATATGACAAACCCACAGCCAACATCATCCTCAGTGGTGAAAAACTGAAAGCATCTCCACTAAGATCAGGAACAAGACAAGGTTGCCCACTCTCACCACTCTTATTCAACATAGTTTTGGAAGTTTTAGCCACAGCAATCAGAGAAGAAAAAGAAATAAAAGGAATCCAAATTGGAAAAGAAGAAGAAAAGCTGTCACTGTTTGCAGATGACATGATACTATACACAGAGAATCCTAAAGATGCTACGAGAAAACTACTAGACCTAATCAATGAATTTAGTAAAGTAGCAGGATAAAAAATTAATGCACAGAAATCTCTAGCATTCCTATACACTAATGATGAAAAATCTGAAAGTGAAATTAAGAAAACACTCCCATTTACCATTGCAACAAAAAGCATAAAATATCTGGGAATAAACCTACCTAAGGAGACAAAAGCCCTGTATGCAGAAAACTATAATACACTGATGAAATTAATTAAAGATGATACAAAGAGATGGAGAGATATACCATGTTCTTGGATTGGAAGAATAAACATTGTGAAAATGACTCTACTACCCAAAGCAATCTACAGATTCAATGCAATCCCTATCAAACTACCACTGGCGCTTTTCACAGACTAGAACAAAAAATTTTACAATTTGTATGGAAACACAAAAGACCCTGAATAGCCAAAGCAATCTTGAGAAAGAAAAACGAAGCTGGAGGAATCAGGCTCCCTGAATTCAGACTATACTACAAAGCTACAACAGTCAAGACAGCATGGCACTGGCACAAAAACAGAAATATAGACCAATGGAACAGGATAGAAAGCCCAGAGATAAACCCACACACATATGGTCACCTTATCTTTGATAAAGGAGGCAAGAATATACAGTGGAGAAAAGACAGCCTCGGGGGACCTTGAAGATGGCGGAAGAGTAAGACGCGGAGATCACCTTCCTCCCCACAGATACACCAGAAATACATCTACACGTGGAACAACTCCTACAGAACACCTACTGAAGGCTGGCAGAAGACCTCAGACCTCCCAAAAGGCAAGAAACTCCCCACGTACCTGGGTAGGGCAAAAGAAAAAAAGAAAAACCAGAGACAAAAGAATAGGGACGGCACCTGCACCAGTGGGAGGGAGCTGTGAAGGAGGAAAAGTTTCCACACACTAGGAAGCCCCTTCGCGGGCGGAGACTGCGGGAGGCGGAGGGGGGAGCTTCGAAGCCGCGGAGGAGAGCACAGCCACAGGGGTGCGGAGGGCAAAGCGGGGAGATTCCCGCACAGAGGATCGGTGCCGACCGGCACTCACCAGCCCAAGAGGCTTGTCTGCTCACCCGCCGGGGCGGATGGGGCTGGGAGCTGAGGCTCTGAGGCTCGGGTTTCGGTTTCGGACGGAGCGCAGGGAGAGGACTGGGGTTGGCGGCTTGAACATAGCCTGAAGGGGTTAGTGCACCACGGCTAGCCAGGAGGGAGTCCGGGGAAAAGTCTGCACCTGCCGAAGAGGCAAGAGACTTTTTCTTCCCTCTTTGTTTCCTGGGGCGTGAGGAGAGGGGTTTAAGAGCACTGCTTAAAGGAGCTCCAGAGACGGGCGTGAGCCGCGGCTAAAAGCGCGGACCCCAGAGACGGGCGCGAGCCGCGGCTAAAAGCGCGGACCCCAGAGACGGGCGCGAGCCGCTAAGGCTGCTGCTGCCGCCACCAAGGGGCCTCTGTGCGAGCACAGGCCACTCTCCACACCCCTCTTCCGCGGAGCCTGTGCAGCCCGCCACTGCCAGGTTCCCGGGATCCAGGGACAACTTCCCCGGGAGAACGCACGGCGGGCCTCAGGCTGGTGCAAAGTCACGCCGGACTTTGCCGCCGCAGGCCCGCCCCGCACTCCGTGCCCCTCCCTCCCCGCCGGCCTGAGTGCGCCCCCGAATCAGCGGCTCCTTTAACCCCGTCCTGTCTGAGCACAAAACAGACGCCCTCCAGCGACCTACACGCAGAGGCAGGGCCAAATCCAAAGCTGAGCCCCAGGAGCTGTGCGAACAAAGAAGAGAAAGGGAAATCTCTCCCAGCAGCCTCAGAAGCAGCGGATTAAAGCTCCACAATCAACTTGATGTACCTGCATCTGTGGAATACCTGAATAGACAACCAATCATCCCAAATTGAGGAGGTGGGCTTCGAGGGCAAGATCTATGATTTTTTTCCCCTTTTCCTCTTTTTGTGAGTGTGTATGTGTATGCTTCTGTGTGAGATCTTGTCTGTATAGTCTTGCTTCCACCATTTGTCCTAGGGTTCTATCCGTCCATGGTTTTTTTAAAAAATTTTTTCTTAATAATCAATTTTAATTTTAATAACGTTATTATACTTTACCTTCGTTCTTTCTTTCTTTCTTTCCTTCCTTCCTTCCTTCCCTCCTTTAGACAACGAATCATCCCAAATTGAGGAGGTGGTCTCTGACAGCAAGATTTATGATTTTTCCCCCTTTACCTCTTTTAGTGAGGGTGTATGTGTATGCTTCTGTGTAAGATTTTGTCTGTATAGCTTTGCTTCCAACATCTGTCCTAAGGTTCTATCCGTCCCTTTTTTTTTCTAAATAAGAATTTTTTAATTCAATAACTTTATTATACTTTATTTTATTTTTACTGTATCTTCTTTCTTTCTGTTTTTCCTTCTTTCCCTCCTTCCTTCCTTCCTCCCTCCCTCCCTCCTTTCTTTCCTTCTTGCCTTCTTTCCTTCTTTGCTTCTTTCTTTCTTTCTTCCTTCCTTCCTTCCTTCCCTCCTTTCCTTCTTTCTTTCCTCATACTTCTACTAATTCCCTCTACTTTTTCTCCCTTTTATTCTGAGCCGTGTGGATGAAAGGCACTTGGTGCTCCAGCCAGGAGTCAGGGCTCTGCCTCTGAGGTAGGAGAGCCAATTTCAGGACACTGGTCCACAAGAGACCTCCCAGCTCCACATAATATCAAACGGCGAAAATCGCCCAGAGACCTCCATCTTAACACCAGCACCCAGCTTCACTCAACGACCAGCAAGCCACAGTGCTGGACAACCTATGCCAAACAACTAGCAAAACAGGAACACAACCCCACCCATTAGCAGAGAGGCTGCCTAAAATCATAATAAGGCCACAGACACCCCAAAACACACCACCAGACGTGAACCTGCCCACTAGAGAGACAAGATCCAGCCTCATCCACCACAACACAGGCACTAGTCCCCTCCACCTGGAAGCCTACACAACCCACTAAACCAACCTTAGCCACTGGAGACAGACATCAAAAACAGCGGGAACTACGAACCTGCAGTCTGCAAAAAGGAGACCCCAAACACAGTAAGATAAGCAAAATGAGAAGACAGAAAAACACACAGCAGATGAAGGAGCAAGATAAAAATGCACCAGACCTAACAAATGAAGAGGAAATAGCCAGTCTACCTGAAAAAGAATTCAGAATAATGATAGTAAGGATGATCCGAAATCTTGGAAATAGAATGGACAAAATGCAAGAAACAGTTAACAAGGACCTAGAAGAAATAAAGATGAAACAAGCAACGATGGAACAACACAATAAATGAAATTAAAAGTACTCTAGATGGGATCAATAGCAGAATAACTGAGGCAGAAGAACGGATAAGTGACCTGGAAGATAAAATAGTGGAAATAACTACTGCAGAGCAGAATAAAGAAAAAAGAATGAAAAGAACTGAGGACAGTCTCAGAGACCTCTGGGACAACATTAAACGCAGCAACATTCGAATTATAGGGGTTCCAGAAGAAGAAGAGAAAAAGAAAGGGACTGAGAAAATATTTGAAGAGATTATAGTTGAAAACTTCCCTAATATGGGAAAGGAAATAGTTAATCAAGTCCAGGAAGCACAGAGAGTCCCATATAGGATAAATCCAAGGAGAAATACGCCAAGACACATATTAATCAAACTGTCAAAAATTAAATACAAAGAAAGCATATTAAAAGCAGCAAGGGAAAAACAACAAATAACACATAAGGGAATCCCCATAAGGTTAACAGCTGATCTCTCAGCAGAAACCCTACAAGCCAGAAGGGAGTGGCAGGACATACTGAAAGTGATGAAGGAGAAAAACCTGCAGCCAAGACTACTCTACCCAGCAAGGATCTCATTCAGATTTGATGGAGAAATTAAAACCTTTACAGACAAGCAAAAGCTGAGAGAGTTCAGCACCACCAAACCAGCTTTACAACAAATGCTAAACGATCTTCTCTAGGCAAGAAACACAAGAGAAGGAAAAGACCTATAATAACGAACCCAAAACAATTTAGAAAATGGGAATAGGAACATACATATCGATAATTACCTTAAATGTAAATGGACTAAATGCTCCCACCAAAAGACACAGATTAGCTGAATGGATACAAAAACAAGACCCTTATATATGCTGTCTACAAGAGACCCACTTCAGACCTAGAGACACATACAGACTGAAAGTAAGGGGATGGAAAAAGATATTCCATGCAAATGGAAACCAAAAGAAAGCTGGAGTAGCAATTCTCATATCAGACAAAATAGACTTTAAAATAAGGACTATTAAAAGAGACAAAGAAGAACACTACATAATGATCAAGGGATCGATCCAAGAAGAAGATATAACAATTGTAAATATTTACGCACCCAACATAGGAGCACCTCAATACATAAGGCAAATACTAACAGCCATAAAAGGGGAAATGGACAGTAACACATTCATAGTAGGGGACTTAAACACCCCACTTTCACCCATGGACAGATCATCCAAAATGAAAATAAATAAGGAAACACAAGCTTTAAATGATACATTAAACAAGATGGACTTAATTGATATTTATAGGACACTCCATCCAAAAACAACAGAATACACATTTTTCTCAAGTGCTCATGGAACATTCTCCAGGATAGATCATATCTTGGGTCACAAATCAAGTCTTGGTAAATTTAAGAAAATTGAAATTGTATCAAGTATCTTTTCTGACCACAACGCCATGAGACTAGATATCAATTACAGGAAAAGATCTGTAAAAAATACAAACACATGGAGGCTAAACAATACACTACTTAATAATGAAGTGATCACTGAAGAAATCAAAGAGGAAATCAAAAAATACCTAGAAACAAATGACAATGGAGACACAACGACCCAAAACCTGTGGGATGCAGCAAAAGCAGTTCTAAGGGGGAAGTTTATAGCAATACAAGCCCACCTTAAGAAGCAGGAAACATCTCGAATAAACAACCTAACCTTGCACCTCAAGCAATTAGAGAAAGAAGAACAAAAAAACCCCAAAGCTAGCAGAAGGAAAGAAATCATAAAAATCAGATCAGAAATAAATGAAAAAGAAATGAAGGAAACAATAGCAAAGATCAATAAAACTAAAGGCTGGTTCTTTGAGAAGATAAACAAAATAGATAAACCACTAGCCAGACTCATCAAGAAAAAAAGGGAGAAGACTCAAATCAGTAGAATTAGAAATGAAAAAGGAGAGGTAACAACTGACACTGCAGAAATAAAAGAGATCATGAGAGATTACTACAAGCAACTCTATGCCAATAAAATGGACAATCTGGAAGAAATGGACAAATTCTTAGAAATGCACAACCTGCCAAGACTGAATCAGGAAGAAATAGAAAATATGAACAGACCAATCACAAGCACTGAAATTGAAACTGTGATTAAAAATCTTCCAACAAACAAAAGCCCAGGACCAGATGGCTTCACAGGCGAATTCTATCAAACATTTAGAGAAGAGCTAACACCTATCCTTCTCAAACCCTTCCAAAATATAGCAGAGGGAGGAACACTCCCAAACTCCTTCTACGAGGCCACCATCACCTTGATACCAAAACCAGACAAGGATGTCACAAAGAAAGAAAACTACAGGCCAATATCACTGATGAACACAGATGCAAAAATCCTCAACAAAATACTAGCAAACAGAATCCAACAGCACATTAAAAGGATCATACACCATGATCAAGTGGGGTTTATCCCAGGAATGCAAGGATTCTTCAATATACGCAAATCTATCAATGTGATAAACCATATTAACAAATTGAAGGAGAAAAACCATATGATCATCTCAATAGATGCAGAGAAAGCTTTTGACAAAATTCAACACCCATTTATGATAAAAACCCTACAGAAAGTAGGCATAGAGGGAACTTTCCTCAACATAATAAAGGCCATATATGACAAGCCCACAGCAAACATCATCCTCAATGGTGAAAAACTGAAAGCATTTCCACTAAGATCAGGAACAAGACAAGGTTGCCCACTCTCACCACTCTTATTCAACATAGTTTTGGAAGTTTTAGCCACAGCAATCAGAGAAGAAAAGGAAATAAAAGGAATCCAAATCGGAAAAGAAGAAGTAAAGCTGTCACTGTTGGCAGATGACATGATCCTATACATAGAGAATCCTAAAGATGCTACCAGAAAACTACTACAGCTAATCAATGAATTTGGTAAAGTGGCAGGATACAAAATTAATGCACAGAAATCTCTGGCATTCCTATATACTAATGATGAAAAATCTGAAAGTGAAATCAAGAAAACACTCCCATTTACCACTGCAACAAAAAGAATAAAATATCTAGGAATAAACCTACCTAAGGAGACAAAAGACCTGTATGCAGAAACTTATAAGACACTGATGAAAGAAATTAAAGATGATACAAATAGATGGAGAGATATACCATGTTCTTGGATTGGAAGAATCAACATTGTGAAAATGACTCTACTACCCAAAGCAATCTATAGATTCAATGCAATCCCTATCAAACTACCACTGGCATTTTTCACAGGACTAGAACAAAAAATTTTGCAATTTGTATGGAAACACAAAAGACCCCGAATAGCCAAAGCAATCTTGAGAACGAAAGAAGGAACTGGAGGAATCAGGCTTCCTGACTTCAGACTATACTACAAAGCTACAGTTATCAAGACGGTATGGTACTGGCACAAAAACAGAAAGATAGATCGATGGAACAGGATAGAAAGCCCAGAGATAAACCCACGCACATATGGACACCTTATCTTTGATAAAGGTGGCAGTAATGTACAGTGGAGAAAGGACAGCCTCTTCAATAAGTGGTGCTGGGAAAACTGGACAGGTACATGTAAAAGTATAAGATTAGATCACTCCGTAACACCATACGCAAAAATAAACTCAAAATGGATTAAAGACCTAAATGTAAGGCCAGAAACTATCAAACTCTTAGAGGAAAACATAGGCAGAACACTCTATGACATAAATCACAGCAAGATCCTTTCTGACCCACCTCCTAGAGTAATGGAAATAAAAACAAAAATAAACAAATGGGACCTAATGAAACGTCAAAGCTTTTGCACAGCAAAGGAAGCCATAAACAAGACCAAAAGACAACCCTCAGAATGGGAGAAAATATTTGCAAATGAAGCAACCGACAAAGGATTAATCTCCAAAATTTACAAGCAGCTCATGCAGCTCAATAACAAAAAAACAAACAACCCAATCCAAAAATGGGCAGAAGACCTAAATAGACATTTCTCCAAAGAAGATATACAGACTGCCAACAAACACATGAAAGAATGCTCAACATCATTCATCATTAGAGAAATGCAAATCAAAACTACAATGAGATATCATCTCACACCAGTCAGAATGGCCATCATCAAAAAATCTAGAAACAATAAATGCCGGAGAGGGTGTGGAGAAAAGGGAACACTCTTGCACTGCTGGTGGGAATGTGAATTGGTTCAGCCACTATGGAGAACAGTATGGAGGTTCCTTAAAAAACTACAAATAGAACTACCATACGACCCAGCAATCCCACTACTGGGCATATACCCTGAGAAAACCAAAATTCAAAGAGTCATGTACCAAAATGTTCATTGCAGCTCTATTTACAATAGCCCGGAGATGGAAAGAACCTAAGTGCCCATCATCGGATGAATGGATAAAGAAGATGTGGCACATATATACAATGGAATATTACTCAGTCATAAAAAGAAACGAAATTGAGCTATTTGTAATGAGGTGGATAGACCTAGAGTCTGTCATACAGAGTGAAGTAAGTCAGAAAGAAAAAGACAAATACCGTATGCTAACACATATATATGGAATTTAAGAAAAAAAATGTCATGAAGAACCTAGGGGTAAGGCAGGAATAAAGACGCAGACCTCCTAGAGAACGGACTTGAGGTTATGGGCAGGGGGAAGGGTGAGCTGTGACAGGGCGAGAGAGAGTCATGGACATATACACACTAACAAACGTAGTAAGGTAGATAGCTAGTGGGAAGCAGCCGCATGGCACAGGGATATTGGCTCGGTGCTTTGTGACCGCCTGGAGGGGTGGGATAGGGAGGGTGGGAGGGAGGGAGACGCAAGAGGGAAGACATATGGGAACATATGTATATGTATGACTGATTCACTTTGTTATAAAGCAGAAACTAACACACCATTGTAAAGCAATTATACCCCAATAAAGATGTTAAAAAAAAAAGAAATATTAAAAAAAAAAAAAGATATCACTAATACCAGAAGAGCTTGCTAAAGATTTTACAAGAGAGAACAATAAGCCTCAGTGCCTTCAAATCTCTAATACTTGCTCCAAACAATAATATGTTTAAAAAACCATATCAACTATAAGCCATGAAGAAAAAAATATAGCTTACTAGAAAAGAATTAAGGATGTCTATATGCCAGAAAGATGATGAACACATTTCTCAAAAGAGAAATGGGAATCTGGGTACCATTTTAGACAGATCCATTTGACAAACAAAAGGTAATTTTACATAATACAGTATGACCTTCACACAATTAAAGAGTAATTACTTTATACAGATAGAGAAATTAAGGACAAAGAGGCCCAAGGAAAGGGACATGAATAAGGACATCAGAGGAAAGAAACACCAATGGCTTACTGGCATGTATAAATATGTATTAGTCTTAATGAAATGCTTATTTAAACAAGATGAGGATTATTCAACACAATAATCATAGATGATGATGTGAAAGTTGACATTTAGTGCTTCCCAGTAGCAGTATTCTCACGGGTGCCTATTTGTTTATTCATGTGATCATTCACTCACTCATCCAAGCATTTACTGAGCCGTTGTTACATGTCCACTGCCTGAATAGAGAGCAAAGCCTCCCACTTTCTGTTCACTAAAATCTCACAGTATAATAGTTAAAGTAAAGGTGTGAAAGATCAGAATCAACTGTGATTAAAACTCTCCGAGCTGGGGGAAGTCTCAAATGTTTCAGTTCTACTCCCCACAAGCACAAATGTAGGGGGATTTCCCCTCCACTCACTAGGGGTCCAGAGACCTATACATTTTTCTCATTCTTGCAGATGTTCCGGGACTTCGCAGTGAAGGTTCAGCCTAGGGCCATCAGATGGACACCTGGAAAAGTTTTTAGGCTCAGGCAACTGTCCAACTAGATTAGTCAGCGGAGGAGGTACTGACTGCTGACCAAGTGTGGTCCTCATCAGAATTATGGTGGGTGAAGGGGAAGAGATGGAAATCATTATGCCAGGCAACAAGAAACCAAAGGAGAAGGAGAGAAAAAGCAAAGATAGAGGATCTGAATGATAGAATTAATAAGCACAAACTGGTATAGAGAAAACTTACCCTCCACAAGTAGAGGATACACATTATTTTCAAGCACTCAAGGAATAGTCTCAAAAGTTTACCATGTACAAGTCTACAAAGAAAGTCTCAGAAAACTTTCATGAGTTAATATCCTACAGACTGTGTTGTTTGACTATAATAAAATTAGGTCTTTTAAAGGATAGCTTAAACACCTAACATGCTTAGAAACTAAAATCATACTACCTAATAATGCTTGGATGAAAGGAGAAATAATAAAAATGAGATACTCCTAACATGAATTAGCAGGAGAAGATTTGTGACTTGTAGCTAACACAGAACTCTGTGAGAAAATTGCTGCTCTGAATACGTTTATCAGAATTCAAAAAAGTATATTGAAGACAAATAAGCTTTGTGTTCAATTTAACAAGCTAGAATGAAGGGCAACAGACTAAATGTGAAAGAAACCATAAAGGAGGAAATAGATATAAACAAATGAGGAAATACAGACCAAAAATAAAGAATAATTATAAAATCAAGAAATGATTACTTTAAAAGATTTACAAGATAAACCATGGGAGACATCAGGGAAAAAAAAGAGCCAAGACTAAAGCAAAATATGAATGAGAAAAGTAAAAATACTATAGCAATTTAAACAGTAACGAAATAATATTATGAATTAGTGTGTGCCAATAAGCTTGAAGCCCAAGAAGAATGAGCATACTGCTGGGGGAAATAATATAAATGGCTAAATTTTGCAGAGAAAAACCTGAAAAGGCCAATTGTTTGGGAGACTCTTACTTGTTCTAGTATAACTTTTTATTTTATTTTACTTTATTTTTGGCAGCGCTGTGTGGCATGTAGGATCTTAGTTCCCCAACCAGGGACTGAACCCGTGCCCCCTGCAGTGGAAGCATGGAGTCCTAACCACTGGACCACCAGGGAATTCTCTCTGGTCTAACTTTTAAACACATTTAGCCTCACTCACTTCTCGCCAGGAAGAGACAGGGATTTCTTTGGTAAAATTGTAAGCAGCAGTGGGGCATGCTTCACCCAGCCCTTCGGATCCACTCACTTTTCACAGGATCAACCTACCAGCTGAATGATGAATTCTGATCTGCCACGTAGTAAGGAGTGGAGCAAATTCAGGGGTGAATTATTAGCAAGTCTGCTTGGCTAGAGATCTAAAGTCACAACTTGCAGTCAGCTTTATCTATGTCTCTCTGATGCATACGTATCTACCAACAGGTTCCAAACTCGGAAGGGGAAGAAATGGGTATTATTAATTAGCCCATCTCACAAATCCAAATGCCTGTAACTATTACAGAAATAAAACAGTCATCAGACTCACCCTTGTCCACTGCTCCACATACAGGAAAGCCCTAGATATACATAGCTTTAGAGATATATTGTACAAAATGTTCAAGGAACAGATAATTCCACCTCTCACACAAGCTGTTTCAGAAGATAAAAAATGAGAGAAACCTTACCAACCCGTCTTATAAGGCTCGTGTAAACCTTGGTTTCATAGCTGAGATAGAACGGATCATACAATGAAATTTAAAGGCTATCTCCCTTATGAACATAGATACAAAACTGTAAAATAATATATGATAATAGGATAATGCATCATAATCAAGTAAGATTTGTCTTAGGAAGAGAAGACTGATTTAAGATAGGAAAATACATCTGTGTCATCCCCCACCCTAAGAAGATAAGGAAAACATTTAATTTAAATAATCATCTCAATGGGGAGGTCAAAAGCATTTGGTAAAGACACATGATTTTTTACAAAGTGCTTTCCAAAACCTAAGAATAGCAGGAAACTTCTTTAACATGATGTAGTCTCTGTAGCAAATAAAACAAAATAAAACCCAGAAAACCTTCTCCTAATTACTATAACACATTAGGCACATAAATTTCAGGATATCCATGTCTGATACTGTCTCTACATTCAACCTAGTACTAGAGGCCATGATCAATGAAATAATACCCCTTCAAAATAAAAGGTATATGATAAAGATATCACCACATACCACATGGTGCAGGAACTCTATGTGGAGGATAACACAAGTATTGAACATTACCCAAAGCATATCAAAGTTCACTAACAAAGAATTAGTATCCATAAAATACAGAGGAATGGTAAAACCAACATGAAAAAGAGAAGAAATCCAATAGAATGAGAAACATTATTAACCAAGAAACAATTTAAAGAATAGAAAATCTAAATAGCTGAATCACTAGTAATCACAGAAGTGAAAGGAGATTACACTATTTACCAATCAGAGTTCTTTAAAATTAAAAGTCGGGTAATACTAAGTGTCTTTGTTATCTCTTGCTGTGTAAAAACTTACCCCAAAACTTAGTGGCTTGAAACAACAGAATCTATTATCTCAGAGTTTCTATGGATCAAGAATATGGGTGCAGCTTAGCTAGTCCTCTGGCTCTGCATATCTTCTAAGGCTACCTCATCTCAAGTCTCAGTTGGGAAGGATCTGCTTCCCTAATTGGGTGTTGGTAGCACGCAGCTCCTTGTGGGTCGTTGCACTAAAAAGCTCAGGTCCTCAGGAGCTGTTCCTTGATATGCGAGTCTCTTCACTGAGCACCACACAATATGCTTTCATCAGAATGAGAAAACAAGGGGGCAAGAGAGACCGTCAGCAACAAAGTTCTAGCAAGAGGAAACTTAATCATGTTGATCACATCCTATGACTTTTGCTGGCTTCTATTGATTCAACTCATTGGAAGCAGGACACTAGGTACAGCCCACACTCAAGGAGAGTGGATTACACAAGCATGTGAACATCAGGAGGCTGGGATTATTGGGAGTCATATCAGAAGCTGCTTCCACACTGTGTATTGATGAGTATGCAGGGAAACAAGTAATAATATAATTCTATTGGGAAAATAGACTGGTACTGTCGCTCTGGAGAGCAACCTGGCAGTATTTAGAAAAAAATATTGCTTATAGACAATGTTTGTGTCCCTCCAAAATCCATATGCTGAAACCCTAGCCCTCTAGATGTGATGGTATTTGGAGGTGGGGCTTTTGGGAGAAAACTAAAGTTGGATTAGGTCATGAGGATGGGGGCCTTATGATGGGATTAATGCCCTTAGAAAAAGAGGAAGACACAGGAGACAGCTGTCTCTCTCTTTGTGTGTACACACTGAGCTAGGCCATGTGAGGACATAAGCAGGAAGAGGGCCCTCACCAGAACCCAACCATGCTGGCATCCTAATCTTGGCCTTTCAGCCACCAGAACTGTGAGAAGTAAATGTTTGTTGCTTAAGCCACCAGTCTATGGTATTCTGTTCTAGCAGCTCAAACGGACTAAGGATATCTATGACCTAGAAATTCTATTCCTGAGCGTATATTACAGAAAAATATATGCAGAAGTCCATAGGGAGACATGAATGAGAATGCTCCTCATAGCAATGTTTCTGGCAGTGGAGTGGAGAGCCAACATAGATGTCCCTCAAAAGAGGAAGGAATGGACAAGTTATACTTGGGATATTCGTTCTAATGGAATATGATGCAGCATTAGAAACAATTAGCTAGAGATACATATAGCTACATAAGTTGAACTTAAAAGCATAAGGTAAGAAACAGAACGAGGTCTATGGCACAATGCACCATATTCACACACACACACGTTTCATAAGGCTATATGTTTCGCAAGAGTACAAACATACGAGGGCATGATTCAAACACATCCGAGTAGGTGCCTAATTGTGGGAAGGAAATGAGTGTTGGACTCTAGGATGAAAGAAAAATAGAAAAACTGTAGGAGAAAGAACCTTGTCAAACTCAATGATGACAATATGGCCAGAGTCCAAGAATAGAATAAAAGAAAAAATAAAAGCAACCTTCATGAGTGGGCAGTTAATTCTAATCCCTGCCTTTAAGTCGCAGAGCGGGCAGAAGATAATTTAATCAAAATCAGCAGGCTTTAATGCCAGATGCTCTAGGTAGGGAGATGTTTATTCATGGGAGCTATCTTTTTGTTAGTTTGTAAGATGATTCATATCTCCACCAATATTTAAATTCAGCCATACAGCTTTTGGAGGGATTTTAAGTAAGATATCCAAAACACTAGCTGATAACTAAGGGTGGGAGATCTCAGAATAAACCACTGAGTAGGGGTGGCCTTGGAGAATAGCTTGGAGGAAAGGTTTGTTCTCTACCATGTGCACCACCACAACTGAACATAGGGATATGAGGAGGGTGGCAGTTCGGCTTGGGAAGACTCTTCTCTCTAACCGAGCCATCCTGGCCTCATCATCATCCCCCCCCACCCACCTCATCATCATCCCCCCCCCCACCCTGCCCCAGGTGTCAGGAATGGTTCTTTGAAATGTCTGAGCTACATCAACAGACGTGTCACAAGGGCTGCTTTGTGATGGCTAAGTCCCTCCTTAGCCACCATTGGCTGAGGGTACGGACCCTTCATCGTCCTGGGGAGCTGTATATATAGTGTGGTCAGTAGGCCCGGAGTAGACCACTGGTAGGCTTCAATACAGCTGAGGCGTGCCGAAGACTACGAGAGCCTGATACAGACATGGATCGAAAACCCTCGAGAGCCAGACGGAGGAGGGTGGATGAGGCTCCCTATAACCTCAGACCTAGACGTGGTGGCCACGTAAGATGACCCTACCCAAGCTGTTTTCTTCATGGATTCCCTCTCCCCCAAGAATCCTACCCTCTCCCTGCCTGGCACAAACCCCCTCCTCAGCCCGGACCCCTTCTCATGAAGTCTCCCTTTCCATCAATAGCCCATCTTCTTCTCCCTAATCCAATGTCCTTTTGACCTCACTCTGTTGTCCTTCCAGGTGCTGAAGACAGCCAGGACCGTGACGAAACCCCGTCAAAGGAGTCTGAATAAAAAAGCCTCTAAGAAAGCTGTCAACCCCACGAAACAGCAGAAGAAAGCTACAAGACAAACACTCTCCAGCTGTTCTCACAGGCTGGATGAGACACTAAATCAACATCAGAATAATGCAGAGCAGAACCAAGAGGCCGAGCAGAACCAAGAGGCCGTGCAGAACCAAGTGCCGTGTGGCAACACCCCTCCAAGCGAAGAGCTGGTGAGCCAGTAAAGCTCGGGGGGAGGCCAGAGACCTCAGAAATATCTGCCAAGTCTGAGGTCTGAGAAATGGCCAACTGTGTAGACACGGAATTTTATAGCATCAGGGTACACAGATGCTAATTAAATAAAAATCAACTTGTGAAAATTTCTGTGTGATTCTGCGAGTTCTCTCATGGTGGGAGCAGGGAAGGAAGGGAAGAGGCAGGTGTGTGAGGAGGGAGGGACATTGAGTCCTGCAAGGTTGCGGGGGACACTGGCAGAATCACAGTTAACCAGACAGTGGGGATAAGGAATGGGTCAGGACTGAGTGCTGAAGATAAATTTCCTACTTAACACTTGAACCCACAGGCAAGGTGGAAAGGGGCTTGGCGTTTCTGTCTTTGGGGTAGGGGGCTGGACGAGGGGCACGACAAAGTGTACATTGCCAGAACCTAAGTGGTGTGAGGTGTGTAGGTGGCAGTATCATCCCAAGAAATAGACAAATCACTTCCAGGCCACCTACGTCATACAAGTGTTTGCTACGTCTCACCCTACGATGCCAGCGGCTAAAGGTCCTCCAGAGGGCCAAAAATCTCACCCTACTAAAAGTTATTGAAAGCACCCTGAGGACTCAAATAATGGTGGATGGAAGCCACAAACTCAACACTGATCAGCCCACTTTCTAAAGAAACTTAAGGTGGAGCAGTGGCTTCCCAAGGGCAGGGAAGTAAGAGCTGTCTGCTCTCAGTACAGGCAACTGTCTACAAAGAATTCTAAAACAACATCATCTCCCCTCCAAACATCTTTTATCTCTATTCCTTCCAAAGTTCTTGTTGTTTTTTCTCTGAAGAGACGATCCTTTTAAGTGGTTTTATTGAAGTATAATTGACATATAATAAATTGAACATGCTTAAAGTGACCGCTGAATGAGTTTGGTCATATGTGTATACTTGTTAAACCATTACCACAATTATAAGTGGGAAAATACCCATCACCCCCATAAGTCTCCCCTTACCCCCTGACAATTGCTTCCTCTTGTCCCTCTCTGCACCCCCATCCTCAGATAACCACTGATTTGCTTGCTGTCTCCATAGATTACATGTTCTGGCATTTTATATAAATGGAATCAGTATGTACTCATTTTTATCCAGCTTCTGTTACTCAGCATAGAGAGTCAATGTTCTTGTGTACATCAATATTACATTTCTTTTTAATATTATGATTGTTATTTTGTTGAGAGTTTAGTAGCATTTAAATGATGCCACAAACTTGCTTTAATTTTATTTAAAAATTAAGATCATCGTCAAGCCATGTGCAGTCATAAGAAATAGAAAGATACCTTATACCCTTAAATGTTGCATATAATGCAACATTTAATAATCTCCCACTACATAATTTTCTCTTTACATCCCATTTTAACCCCCAGTATCTACCTCATGGGTTTCACTGAAGTATATCTGTCATATACAAAGAAAGAGAGAGAGAAAGAGGGAGGAAAGGAGAAAGAGGGAGAGGGAGAGGAAGGTGGGGGTCGGCGGGGGAGGGAGAGAAATTCCACTATAATGCCCTGTATGGGGTGGTTATTTTCCTATAAACATTAGAACACACTATGCACATCATTATGCAGCTCATTTACTCTTCAGATCACTCCATGGACATCCATGCCAAGATGTAGATATATCACTGGATAGATACATAGATTTATGGATATAGACAGCAGATTTTAAAATTTAGCCTCTGTAAACCACAATGTCTTGTGGGAAGAGCTAGTTTTTGTAAAATGGAATCGATTTTTCAATGGGAGATTCAAATTTCTCTAACAGCATTTTATGTGTTCATTTATTTTCCTACTGTACACATCATTAAAACTCTAGCTATAAATATATATAAAAAAACTCTAGGTAATGCCATATTTTAAAAATGCACGTATGACAGAGCCTTCATATACTCTGGTTTCTGCTATTGCCAATCTTCTTAGCAGGCTCCTTTTTTATGGTAAATCTAGAAGATTTTTGTTAAGACTTCATGTGGCAACTAACTAAAAGTTGCACAGGTTTGCAAATACCAGTTGTGTTGACTGGAGATTTGACTTATAAAAAGTGAAAATAAAATGAAATATCCAATATTTGGGGGGAAAAAGATAAAAGCTGTGACCACTGGTGAGAATAGGAGAGTAATAATATAATAATAGCCCAATAAGATAATGAGGAATTATGATATATACATTGTAAGCAGGGGTCCTAGAATCTGGGAGACTGGATCTAAGTCTCAGCTCTGTCAGTTACATATTAGTGTGAATTTGGGCAGGTTACTGGACTTCTCTGAGATTCACTGTTCTGATCTATGAAATACTGGGTCAGTAAACATTTTCTGTAAGGGGTCAGGTAGTAAATACTTTAGGCTTTGTAGGCTATATAGGTTTCTGTTGTGTTAGCACAAAAGCAACCACAGACACTATGCAAGTAAAAGTGTACAGCTATGTTCCAACAAAGTTTTACTTGTAGAAATAAGCAGCTGTGGTCTATATTTACCCCCACATGGACACTGGTTTTCTGGCCCCTAAATCACAGTGACTATATATATATATATATTTGTTTTTTTCAATAACTGCCATCGAGAAAGAACTCAAGCAAGAATGTAAAATATCCCAACATATTAAATACCCATAAAAGAGATTTTAAAGTGAAGGATTACTATAAGCCACGCTAAGATAATAGGTTTGAAAAATGCAGTCCGATCGATTTCCTTAAGATTATAAAATACCAATTTTCACATATTAAATTTCAAAGAAAGGAAAGAAAAGCAGAATAACCGACCCAACTATAAAATTATTAAATGTATTCTATAAATCTCATTTGGTCCTTATTAAAAATATAATAAAGGAGATTTCATTCTAAAGGTTGTTTATAATGGAAAGGCAAAGCTCTGACAATCTGGCCCATCAATACAACCCCCAAATGATTTAATTGTGATGCAAATAAGATAAAATGTGGAAGTACAATATTACAGAAAACATTTGATTTTTTAAAAATATATTTTAAAAATTATTTGTCAGCCCTGGACTTATATTTAGAAAGATAGATTTCTCATATCCTGAAATTGCTTTATCAGGGGGAGAGCATATATATATATTTTTTACCAGTAATAAGAAATATTAATCAGGTCATTACTGACAGTCCAGTCCTATATTGACTATTTCTTGGTACTCCATGCAAAAAGGATAATTTACTCATTAATATTTTACTATTAGAAGTTCTTCTGGGCTTGAAAAGTTAGTTCAGGTTCCAGAAAGACCTAATTGTAAATATTGAGTTACGTAAAGATCAACATTTAAACATTTAAAAATATTCCTCCTTTGTTTTAAGGTTTTTGCTGTTTTTAAGTGGATTCTGAGGCTGCAGCAGAAAATTACGGCACCATCAATTAGCTATGCTTTCATATATGCATTATGGTGGTTGCAGAAATGTCATTTCCCTACCTATTTTTAGCATGAAAGACAGACACTAACAAAAAACTATTAAAACTTGTGAAAAATGTCATAAAAGACATGTATGTAAGACAAAAGGTACTTAAAGATATCAGAGGGGGGACCTTGAAGATGGCGGAAGAGTAAGACGTGGAGATCACCTTCCTCCCCACAGATACACCAGAAATACATCTACACGTGGAACAACTCCTACAGAACACCTACTGAAGGCTGGCAGAAGACCTCAGACCTCCCAAAAGGCAAGAAACTCCCCACGTACCTGGGTAGGGCAAAAGAAAAAAAGAAAAAACAGAGACAAAAGAATAGGGACGGCACCTGCACCAGTGGGAGGGAGCTGTGAAGGAGGAAAGGTTTCCACACACTAGGAAGCCCCTTCGCGGGCGGAGACTGCGGGAGGCGGAGGGGGGAGCTTCGAAGCCGCGGAGGAGAGCACAGCCACAGGGGTGCGGAGGGCAAAGCGGGGAGATTCCCGCACAGAGGATCGGTGCCGACCGGCACTCACCAGCCCAAGAGGCTTGTCTGCTCACCCGCCGGGGCGGATGGGGCTGGGAGCTGAGGCTCTGAGGCTCGGGTTTCGGTTTCGGACGGAGCGCAGGGAGAGGACTGGGGTTGGCGGCTTGAACATAGCCTGAAGGGGTTAGTGCACCACGGCTAGCCAGGAGGGAGTCCGGGGAAAAGTCTGCACCTGCCGAAGAGGCAAGAGACTTTTTCTTCCCTCTTTGTTTCCTGGGGCGTGAGGAGAGGGGTTTAAGAGCACTGCTTAAAGGAGCTCCAGAGACGGGCGTGAGCCGCGGCTAAAAGCGCGGACCCCAGAGACGGGCGCGAGCCGCGGCTAAAAGCGCGGACCCCAGAGACGGGCGCGAGCCGCTAAGGCTGCTGCTGCCGCCACCAAGGGGCCTGTGTGCGAGCACAGGCCACTCTCCACACCCCTCTTCCGCGGAGCCTGTGCAGCCCGCCACTGCCAGGTTCCCGGGATCCAGGGACAACTTCCCCGGGAGAACGCACAGCAGGCCTCAGGCTGGTGCAAAGTCACGCCGGACTTTGCCGCCGCAGGCCCGCCCCGCACTCCGTGCCCCTCCCTCCCCGCCGACCTGAGTGCGCCCCCGAATCAGCGGCTCCTTTAACCCCGTCCTGTCTGAGCACAAAACAGACGCCCTCCAGCGACCTACACGCAGAGGCAGGGCCAAATCCAAAGCTGAGCCCCGGGAGCTCTGAGAACAAAGAAGAGAAAGGGAAATCTCTCCCAGCAGCCTCAGAAGCAGCGGATTAAAGCTCCACAATCAACTTGATATACCCTGCATCTGTGGAATACCTGAACAGACAACCAATCATCCCAAATTAAGGAAGTGGACTTTAGGAGCAAGATCTATGATTTTTTTCCCCTTTTCCTCTTTTTGTGAGTGTGTATGTGTATGCTTCTGTGTGAGATCTTGTCTGTATAGTCTTGCTTCCACCATTTGTCCTAGGGTTCTATCCGTCCATGGTTTTTTTAAAAAATTTTTTTCTTAATAATCAATTTTAATTTTAATAACGTTATTGTACTTTACCTTCGTTCGTTCTTTCTTTCTTTCTTTCCTTCCTTCCTTCCCTCCTTTAGACAACGAATCATCCCAAATTGAGGAGGTGGTCTCTGACAGCAAGATTTATGATTTTTCCCCCTTTACCTCTTTTAGTGAGGGTGTATGTGTATGCTTCTGTGTAAGATTTTGTCTGTATAGCTTTGCTTCCAACATCTGTCCTAAGGTTCTATCCGTCCCTTTTTTTTTCTAAATAAGAATTTTTTAATTCAATAACTTTATTATACTTTATTTTATTTTTACTGTATCTTCTTTCTTTCTGTTTTTCCTTCTTTCCCTCCTTCCTTCCTTCCTCCCTCCCTCCCTCCTTTCTTTCCTTCTTGCCTTCTTTCCTTCTTTGCTTCTTTCTTTCTTTCTTCCTTCCTTCCTTCCTTCCCTCCTTTCCTTCTTTCTTTCCTCATACTTCTACTAATTCCCTCTACTTCTTCTCCCTTTTATTCTGAGCCGTGTGGATGAAAGGCGCTTGGTGCTCCAGCCAGGAGTCAGGGCTCTGCCTCTGAGGTAGGAGAGCCAATTTCAGGACACTGGTCCACAAGAGACCTCCCAGCTCCACATAATATCAAACGGCGAAAATCGCCCAGAGACCTCCATCTTAACACCAGCACCCAGCTTCACTCAACGACCAGCAAGCCACAGTGCTGGACAACCTATGCCAAACAACTAGCAAAACAGGAACACAACCCCACCCATTAGCAGAGAGGCTGCCTAAAATCATAATAAGGCCACAGACACCCCAAAACACACCACCAGACGTGAACCTGCCCACTAGAGAGACAAGATCCAGCCTCATCCACCACAACACAGGCACTAGTCCCCTCCACCTGGAAGCCTACACAACCCACTAAACCAACCTTAGCCACTGGAGACAGACATCAAAAACAGCGGGAACTACGAACCTGCAGTCTGCAAAAAGGAGACCCCAAACACAGTAAGATAAGCAAAATGAGAAGACAGAAAAACACACAGCAGATGAAGGAGCAAGATAAAAATGCACCAGACCTAACAAATGAAGAGGAAATAGCCAGTCTACCTGAAAAAGAATTCAGAATAATGATAGTAAGGATGATCCGAAATCTTGGAAATAGAATGGACAAAATGCAAGAAACAGTTAACAAGGACCTAGAAGAAATAAAGATGAAACAAGCAACGATGGAACAACACAATAAATGAAATTAAAAGTACTCTAGATGGGATCAATAGCAGAATAACTGAGGCAGAAGAACGGATAGGTGACCTGGAAGATAAAATAGTGGAAATAACTACTGCAGAGCAGAATAAAGAAAAAAGAATGAAAAGAACTGAGGACAGTCTCAGAGACCTCTGGGACAACATTAAACGCAGCAACATTCGAATTATAGGGGTTCCAGAAGAAGAAGAGAAAAAGAAAGGGACTGAGAAAATATTTGAAGAGATTATAGTTGAAAACTTCCCTAATATGGGAAAGGAAATAGTTAATCAAGTCCAGGAAGCACAGAGAGTCCTAGGATAAATCCAAGGAGAAATACGCCAAGACACATATTAATCAAACTGTCAAAAATTAAATACAAAGAAAGCATATTAAAAGCAGCAAGGGAAAAACAACAAATAACACATAAGGGAATCCCCATAAGGTTAACAGCTGATCTCTCAGCAGAAACCCTACAAGCCAGAAGGGAGTGGCAGGACATACTGAAAGTGATGAAGGAGAAAAACCTGCAGCCAAGACTACTCTACCCAGCAAGGATCTCATTCAGATTTGATGGAGAAATTAAAACCTTTACAGACAAGCAAAAGCTGAGAGAGTTCAGCACCACCAAACCAGCTTTACAACAAATGCTAAACGATCTTCTCTAGGCAAGAAACACAAGAGAAGGAAAAGACCTATAATAACGAACCCAAAACAATTTAGAAAATGGGAATAGGAACATACATATCGATAATTACCTTAAATGTAAATGGACTAAATGCTCCCACCAAAAGACACAGATTAGCTGAATGGATACAAAAACAAGACCCTTATATATGCTGTCTACAAGAGACCCACTTCAGACCTAGAGACACATACAGACTGAAAGTAAGGGGATGGAAAAAGATATTCCATGCAAATGGAAACCAAAAGAAAGCTGGAGTAGCAATTCTCATATCAGACAAAATAGACTTTAAAATAAGGACTATTAAAAGAGACAAAGAAGGACACTACATAATGATCAAGGGATCGATCCAAGAAGAAGATATAACAATTGTAAATATTTACGCACCCAACATAGGAGCACCTCAATACATAAGGCAAATACTAACAGCCATAAAAGGGGAAATGGACAGTAACACATTCATAGTAGGGGACTTAAACACCCCACTTTCACCCATGGACAGATCATCCAAAATGAAAATAAATAAGGAAACACAAGCTTTAAATGATACATTAAACAAGATGGACTTAATTGATATTTATAGGACACTCCATCCAAAAACAACAGAATACACATTTTTCTCAAGTGCTCATGGAACATTCTCCAGGATAGATCATATCTTGGGTCACAAATCAAGTCTTGGTAAATTTAAGAAAATTGAAATTGTATCAAGTATCTTTTCTGACCACAACGCCATGAGACTAGATATCAATTACAGGAAAAGATCTGTAAAAAATACAAACACATGGAGGCTAAACAATACACTACTTAATAATGAAGTGATCACTGAAGAAATCAAAGAGGAAATCAAAAAATACCTAGAAACAAATGACAATGGAGACACAACGACCCAAAACCTGTGGGATGCAGCAAAAGCAGTTCTAAGGGGGAAGTTTATAGCAATACAAGCCCACCTTAAGAAGCAGGAAACATCTCGAATAAACAACCTAACCTTGCACCTCAAGCAATTAGAGAAAGAAGAACAAAAAAACCCCAAAGCTAGCAGAAGGAAAGAAATCATAAAAATCAGATCAGAAATAAATGAAAAAGAAATGAAGGAAACAATAGCAAAGATCAATAAAACTAAAGGCTGGTTCTTTGAGAAGATAAACAAAATAGATAAACCACTAGCCAGACTCATCAAGAAAAAAAGGGAGAAGACTCAAATCAGTAGAATTAGAAATGAAAAAGGAGAGGTAACAACTGACACTGCAGAAATAAAAGAGATCATGAGAGATTACTACAAGCAACTCTATGCCAATAAAATGGACAATCTGGAAGAAATGGACAAATTCTTAGAAATGCACAACCTGCCAAGACTTAATCAGGAAGAAATAGAAAATATGAACAGACCAATCACAAGCACTGAAATTGAAACTGTGATTAAAAATCTTCCAACAAACAAAAGCCCAGGACCAGATGGCTTCACAGGCGAATTCTATCAAACATTTAGAGAAGAGCTAACACCTATCCTTCTCAAACCCTTCCAAAATATAGCAGAGGGAGGAACACTCCCAAACTCCTTCTACGAGGCCACCATCACCTTGATACCAAAACCAGACAAGGATGTCACAAAGAAAGAAAACTACAGGCCAATATCACTGATGAACACAGATGCAAAAATCCTCAACAAAATACTAGCAAACAGAATCCAACAGCACATTAAAAGGATCATACACCATGATCAAGTGGGGTTTATCCCAGGAATGCAAGGATTCTTCAATATACGCAAATCTATCAATGTGATAAACCATATTAACAAATTGAAGGAGAAAAACCATATGATCATCTCAATAGATGCAGAGAAAGCTTTTGACAAAATTCAACACCCATTTATGATAAAAACCCTACAGAAAGTAGGCATAGAGGGAACTTTCCTCAACATAATAAAGGCCATATATGACAAGCCCACAGCAAACATCATCCTCAATGGTGAAAAACTGAAAGCATTTCCACTAAGATCAGGAACAAGACAAGGTTGCCCACTCTCACCACTCTTATTCAACATAGTTTTGGAAGTTTTAGCCACAGCAATCAGAGAAGAAAAGGAAATAAAAGGAATCCAAATCGGAAAAGAAGAAGTAAAGCTGTCACTGTTGGCAGATGACATGATCCTATACATAGAGAATCCTAAAGATGCTACCAGAAAACTACTACAGCTAATCAATGAATTTGGTAAAGTGGCAGGATACAAAATTAATGCACAGAAATCTCTGGCATTCCTATATACTAATGATGAAAAATCTGAAAGTGAAATCAAGAAAACACTCCCATTTACCACTGCAACAAAAAGAATAAAATATCTAGGAATAAACCTACCTAAGGAGACAAAAGACCTGTATGCAGAAACTTATAAGACACTGATGAAAGAAATTAAAGATGATACAAATAGATGGAGAGATATACCATGTTCTTGGATTGGAAGAATCAACATTGTGAAAATGACTCTACTACCCAAAGCAATCTATAGATTCAATGCAATCCCTATCAAACTACCACTGGCATTTTTCACAGGACTAGAACAAAAAATTTTGCAATTTGTATGGAAACACAAAAGACCCCGAATAGCCAAAGCAATCTTGAGAACGAAAGAAGGAACTGGAGGAATCAGGCTTCCTGACTTCAGACTATACTACAAAGCTACAGTTATCAAGACGGTATGGTACTGGCACAAAAACAGAAAGATAGATCAATGGAACAGGATAGAAAGCCCAGAGATAAACCCACGCACATATGGACACCTTATCTTTGATAAAGGTGGCAGTAATGTACAGTGGAGAAAGGACAGCCTCTTCAATAAGTGGTGCTGGGGAAACTGTACAGCTACATGTAAAAGTATAAGATTAGATCACTCCCTAACACCATACGCAAAAATAAGCTCAAAATGGATTAAAGACCTAAATGTAAGGCCAGAAACTATCAAAACTCTTAGAGGAAAACATAGGCAGAACACTCTATGACATAAATCACAGCAAGATCCTTTCTGACCCACCTCCTAGAGTAATGGAAATAAAAACAAAAATAAACAAATGGGACCTAATGAAACTTCAAAGCTTTTGCACAGCAAAGGAAACCATAAACAAGACCAAAAGACAACCCTCAGAATGGGAGAAAATATTTGCAAATGAAGCAACCGACAAAGGATTAATCTCCAAAATTTACAAGCAGCTCATGCAGCTCAATAACAAAAAAACAAACAACCCAATCCAAAAATGGGCAGAAGACCTAAATAGACATTTCTCCAAAGAAGATATACAGACTGCCAACAAACACATGAAAGAATGCTCAACATCATTCATCATTAGAGAAATGCAAATCAAAACTACAATGAGATATCATCTCACACCAGTCAGAATGGCCATCATCAAAAAATCTAGAAACAATAAATGCCGGAGAGGGTGTGGAGAAAAGGGAGCACTCTTGCACTGCTGGTGGGAATGTGAATTGGTTCAGCCACTATGGAGAACAGTATGGAGGTTCCTTAAAAAACTACAAATAGAACTACCATACGACCCAGCAATCCCACTACTGGGCATATACCCTGAGAAAACCAAAATTCAAAAAGAGTCATGTACCAAAATGTTCATTGCAGCTCTATTTACAATAGCCCGGAGATGGAAACAACCTAAGTGCCCATCATCGGATGAATGGATAAAGAAGATGTGGCACATATATACAATGGAATATTACTCAGCCATAAAAAGAAACGAAATTGAGCTATTTGTAATGAGGTGGATAGACCTAGAGTCTGTCATACAGAGTGAAGTAAGTCAGAAAGAGAAAGACAAATACCATATGCTAACACATATATATGGAATTTAAGAAAAAAAAATGTCATGAAGAACCTAGGGGTAAGGCAGGAATAAAGACGCAGACCTCCTAGAGAACGGACTTGAGGTTATGGGGAGGGGGAAGGGTGAGCTGTGACAGGGCGAGAGAGAGTCATGGGCATATACACACTAACAAACGTAGTAAGGTAGATAGCTAGTGGGAAGCAGCCGCATGGCACAGGGATATTGGCTCGGTGCTTTGTGACCGCCTGGAGGGGTGGGATAGGGAGGGTGGGAGGGAGGGAGACGCAAGAGGGAAGACATATGGGAACATATGTATATGTATGACTGATTCACTTTGTTATAAAGCAGAAACTAACACACCATTGTAAAGCAATTATACCCCAATAAAGATGTTAAAAAAAAAAAAAAAAAGACAGCCTCTTCAATAAGTGGTGCTGGGAAAACTGGACAGCTACATGTAAAAGAATGAAATTAGAACACTCCCTAACACCATGCACAAAAATAAACTCAGAATGGATTACAACCTAAATGTAAGGCCAGACACTATCAAACTCTTAGAGGAAAACATAGGCAGAACGCTCTATGACATAAATCACAGCAAGATCCTTTTTGACCCACCTCCTAGAGAAATGGGAAAAAAACAAAAATAAACAAATGGGACCTAATGAAACTTCAAAGCTTTTGCACAGCAAAGGAAACCATAAACAAGACCAAAAGACAACCCTCAGAATGGGAGAAACTATTTGCAAATGAAGCAACTGACAAAGGATTAATCTCCAAAATTTACAAGCAGCTCATGCAGCTCAATATCAAAAAAACAAACAGCCCAATCCAAAAAATGGGCAGAAGACCTAAAGAGACATTTCTCCAAAGAAGATATACAGATTGCCAACAAACACATGAAAGAATGCTCAGTATCATTAATCATTAGAGAAATGCAAATCAAAACTACAATGAGATATCATCTCACACCAGTCAGAATGGCCATCATCAAAATATCTACAAACAATAAATGCTGGAGAGGGTGTGGAGAAAAGGGGACCCTCTTGCACTGTTGGTGGGAATGTAAATTGATACAGCCACTATGGAGAACAGTATGGAGGTTCCTTAAAAAACTACAAATAGAACTACCATATGACCCAGCAATCCCACTACTGGGCATATACCCTGAGAAAACCATAATTCAAAAAGAGACATGTACCACAATGTTCACTGCAGCTCAATTTACAATAGCCAGGACATGGAAGCAACCTAAGTGTCCATCATCAGATGAATGGATAAAGAAGATGTGGCACATATATACAATGGAATATTACTCAGCCATAAAAAGAAACGAAATTGAGTTATTTGTAGTGAGGTGGATGGACCTAGAGTCTGTCATACAGAGTGAAGTAAGTCAGAAAGAGAAAAACAAATACCATATGCTAACACATATATATGGAATCTAAGGGGAAAAAAAGGTCATGAAGAACCTAGGGGTAAGACGGGAATGGAGACACAGACCTACTAGAGAATAGACTTGAGGACACGGGGAGGGGGAAGGGTAAGCTGGGACAAAGTGAGAGAGTGGCATGGAGATATATACAATACCAAATGTAAAGCAGCTAGCTAGTGGGAAGCAGCCACATAGCACAGGGAGATCAGCTCAGTGCTTTGTGACCACCTAGAGGGGTGGGATAGGGAGGGTGGGAGGGAGGGAGACGCAAGAGGGAAGAGATATAGGGATATATGTATATGTATAACTGATTCACTTTATTATAACGCAGAAACTAACACACCATTGTAAAGCAATTATACTCCAATAAAGATGTTAAAATAAATAAGTAAATAAATAAAAAATAAACAGGGTCTGGCTAAATGTACTACAGTACCACTAATGGAATACTACAGAACTGTTAGAAACAAGAAGCAGCTCGTTATATACTGCTCTTAAGGAGACACAAGGTACATGGTTAAGGGAGGGGGAAAGGGGCAGGACAGTGTATATAATATACAACCATTCACATTTTCAAATACATACTTGTGTGCATGGGCCATCTGTGGAAACTGGTAACAGTGTGTGGCTGCAGGGAGCAGATCAGGGTGGCTGGGTGTTGGGTGGAGGGAAACTTACTTTTTACTACACTCAGTGTTTGTACTTTTTGAATTGCATATCACCTGTTTAAGCACGGCCCTGGTAATTCTAGGCTGGAAAACATTTTAAAGAAGCTATTAGCAAAAACTCACCCCAGCCACAAGAAATACCATAGGAAAACAGCCACAGGACATCTGCCTAAGTAACATTAGCTTCCTGCTGTGCCCTCCCTCCAAGCTTCTGTGGCTACACACGTGCCAGCTCACTGACTGAGCTGACTTGCTATTTAGGATTGCTCAGAGGAAAGGCATTACAAGCAAAGGAAACAGCACGTGTGAAGCCCCAGGAGTTTGTGTGGGGTGGGGATTGGGGGTACAGGCAAGTGTGCACAACTCTAGGAACCTGGATGGCAAGAACAAGGGGAGGGTGGCTGGAGAGGGAGCTGCCAAGGAAAGGAAGTCCGGCTCACACCGCGGGGTCTCTGTAAGCTTTTCCTCCAGCCCAAGGGTAATGGGCAGCTAGTGAAGAGTTCTGAGTAGGGAAATGACCTGTTCCAGAATTACAGAATTGATCAAACCCCCCCTCTGGTTTCAGTTCTGCAACGGCTTCGCACTGCTCTGCGTGCGGCGCCCTGGACTGAGAATCAGGACAGCAGTGATTGGTCCTAGGGGAGGACTGCCGTGTGGTGCCCAAGGTGAGCCTAGTAAAAGCCAGCCGATTCCCGACCTGGCACAGTAAAGGGTTATTTGAAAAAGTGGATTCAACTGCAGTCTAGGGCCAACCAGAGGAAGGTCTCCACAGAGATTTGATCAAAGCAAACAGACTGCCAGGAATCTAATCCAAACCCCAAGCTGGGAAGGGACCTTGATGACGCTCTAGGCAGGATCTCTTGCCTGGTATTTCAGGTGGGTTTGTTAATAAACTGTATTCCATGAGGCAAAGTCATTGGGAATAAAACATCAGTTAAGGCGGTTCTTAAACGACTAGTCCTCGTCAAAGCTGTCACACAAATTTTACTTAACCCTTGGAGGAAGGGGCGAAAACCAAAAATAAGCAGGGCTCAGTGCAAATTCCAACATAGCCAAGAAACTTAACTGTGTTTTTAATCACAGAATTTATGAATATTGTTGTCCCTTTGGGAAGTCTCTGACTGAAGACTCGTCTTATCAGGACAAACTGGAAAAAATATTGATCTCTGCTTTCCACTTGATTTCTCTGAAATGTAACAAATATCGTCACCACCTAGGTTACAGGTCCATGTTAATTAGAACACTTCAATGGAAAAGAAGCGGTTTACTACCATGGCTTATATAATGGTCTGAATTGGCTGATGAAAGGTTGAAGAGGTCTGGGTCCTGAAAACATCTGAGTCACTAATGTCCAAATTACTCTTACTGTCCAAAGGCTGTGAAGAAGTTCCAAGCTACCCGCCCCCTCTAAGTTTCTCTCATGTCTGGACCGTACCTTGCACATGATCTCTATGCCACAAGAGTTGTCTCCATGGCTCTGCACTCCTATCTTCTCAACTCTGCTGATCACTCCCAGGGGGACATCAAGGACGAAATTCGGGTCCTGGGTTCACAAATTAACATGAATGCCAATCAGTGTCGGCTAACAGAGCTTTCCCATTTTAAGTCTTCGCTGGCTTAAAACACCTTTGCTTACTTCGCATTTCCTCTTGGTCCTGGCTAAGACACCAAAGTCTGATTTATAACCTGCTTTGTGAAGTAGACACTGAGACTACAGTTAAACAACCCCCTCACCCCCAGCGCAGGTGGAAGTGCTACTTTAACAGCCCTTTTTTTTTTTTAAGATACAAAATCTGCTTGCAAATGCACACATCTTAAAACTGACCCTCTGCTTCTCTCAGGGTGATGGCATTTCAGGATACTATTTACTGTATTCTTTATTGTTTACTTTCTTCTGCAGTTATTTTAAAAAATAAAACACACTTTTAAATACTCACTCTCTCTACATTCTTGAAGTACATCTTAAAGTCTGTCACTGTCAGGGTGCCACTCACTGCTCCCACAAATGGGCAGATATACATGACATCTTTCACTGAAAGAAAAAACCCAAAATATCATCTAGTGCCATTGACTTGTGTCAATAAATCTTAACATGAGTTTCCAAATATATAAATTTGTGATTCCAGTTTTCTAGAAATTTAAAATTCTTTCATTACTTTAAATAAAGGCATAGATGGATAGTCTTCTAATAAAATTCCACTTTTTAAAACAAAATTTTGATTTGCTACATGAGGTTTTAAGTAAAAGGCCTCATAATAAGTTACATTTTGTCATTTTTTTCCAAGTGGTTCACATTTTCCCTGAGTGATAAATTAATCACATTCAAAAACACATTAATTAAACTCTGAAGAACCTGGGCTACCATTTCATAAATCACTGCTAATGAAAACTAACTAAAGCTAAACACTGTCCCCTGATGCACCTCCAAAGAAACTGCTTTACAGATGACAAAAACCAAAACCACATCAATGAAGTGGGAAAAGACTGCTTCAAATTCTTCATCAGCTTCCATATCAATTTTATTTTCTTAATGTTAATATCAATATCTTTCACATCAAAATCAACAACATATATGACTCCTATGAATGTTAAGAGGCTCACACCTATCACAAAGATACCACATCTTCCCAATCTTCCCAAAGTGCTGTTCCACTCAAATGGCGGGAATGGACACAGCTACAGATGAGTCCGAGGGCATGAATAATGGTACTAAAGATGTCATTCAGCCAAACTCTCAAAACACTTGCATAAACTTTTCTGTAACTCATTATATACCGAGCGGCTCCTATTGTTGGGGTTCTGGGTATAACTGGACAAGGTTCCTGCCCACCAGGTGACCCGTGAGAGATACTACACAGAAAATTACCATATAGCCTGATAAATGCTATCAGAACCATGTGGACTCAATGTGATAAGAGCTCAGAAAAGGAATGACTTAACTCAGCAGGGAAGCGGGGGAGGGGAAGGGAGGAGAGATCAGTGAGTTGCCAGAGGTTAGTGTGGCTGGGTCAAAGGGTGCACGAGGATGATGGGACACGAGGCCAGAGAAGACTTGTTCATGAGTGTTCATAGCAGTTTTATCTGTAATAGCCAAACAGCAGAAACAACCCAATAGTCCACCAATAGATGAATGGATAAGCACACTGTGGTGTATCCACACAGTGGAGTACTATGCAGCAATGAAAAGGCATGACTGCTGACCCATGGCACTCACAATATGGAAGACTATCATAATAATTATGCAGAATGGGATAAGTAGACAGAAGAACATACTCAATGATTCCATTTCTATAAAACTCTAGAAAATATCAACTAGCCTATAGAGCCTGGGGAAGGGGGAGAAGGCACGGGAGAGAGGGATATAAAGGGGCCTAAGGAAACTTCTGGGGGCTGATGGATATGTTCATTATCTTGACTGTGATGATCATTTCCCAGGTGTATAAATGTGTCAAAACTGTTCACGTTCACTTTAAATCTGTGCAGTCTGTTGTCCGGAGAAGACGAGGCATGACATAATTAGCTCTGCACTGTAGTCAGATTGTTCCAGAGCAGCACGGAGGCAGGGCTAGAAACGCTCCCAGAGGAGGAAAGCCCAGAGAGGCCAGAGGAGCACCAGGAGTGAATGAAGTTCCAGAAGCCAAAGAGAAAAACAGTTTGGAAATTCAGGTCGGGCTGAACAGAGTCCTGAGCCACAGACTAGGCTATCCAGCAGGAGTAGTTGTTTGGAGGTCCTGGTAGGAGAGCCCAGCTACCCCAACACAAGATGACCGTGCTCTGAGACCCGGCACGCGCCTTTGGGAGACAGCCATGAGGGAAGAAGGCGACACTCGGCCTCACAAACCAGGCCGTCCGACCTAACCCCGGCGATCGTGAGGTGAAGAGGCCACAGCCGGCTGCCCGCCCCTCCAGCCCCGGGCAGTCCGCCTCAGGCCGTCGCCCTTACAATCCAGGGTGGCGACACATGCCCTTTTCCTGCACTAAAATTGTACTTTCTGGACTCTTATAAGCCCCCAAAGTGTCTTTGCCAAATTCTCAAAACTGTCATTAAAAGTATGATATGGATCGTCTGTCAATACATTTTCCTTATAGTGAATCCTTCCAACAAAGCAGCGAACTGACGTTACCGTGAGAGTCTCATCAGCCTTCAGTTCATGGGGAAAAGCTGGACCCCTCTTCTGTTGGTACTGCCACCTAAGACTCGTTCGGAGCTTAAACGGATCCTCTGCAGTCCCTTATCTCTTAAGGTCATGATGACATTAATAAGAATGACTAGGTCTAGTCCATCTGTCCCCTAATTAAATTGGTCTGGCTGATCTCCAGCACATACATCATCTGTGCTTGCGAGTAAAGTGCCATTTCATTTTATGGGTCTCTATAAGCAAAGTGCACTTGTTAGACTTACCAATGGCCTTGATTGATTCTCCTGGGAAAAGGGGCGCCTCTTCCATCTGTGCCAGCTTATTTCCATCCCTTAGAGCCTGGCAAGAAACCAAACAGGAGTAAATCTCACTTTCCAACTGGGAAGAATGGTACTGTTCTGCGCTCTTGCTACGAGGCTACAGAAGCGTGCAAAATGTATGCCCCCCCTCCCCGTACAAGACAGTTTCAAAGCTCAGCATCACAGGACACCATGCTGCATAGTCTAGCAAATTGTTACACATATTTAAAGTTCACAGTTAGAAAGCATTAATACAGAAATGGCTTGACGTGACAGATAGACACTGTGATCATGACACAGACAGCTATTACAAGGTGCCTCCAGAATTTGGAAATAAGGTCAAAAAAGGTTACCTTCTGAGCGTGAAACTAATACAAAGAAAATCAACATTAGATGCAGATGCTTAGTTAGCTGTAGAAATGGCCCAGCTATGAGACTGCGCGGGAAACCCCAAAGTCTAATTAACAAGAAACCAGGGAGGGGTCTCTTACTAAGGAAAGCCCTAGGCTTCTGTACTGCAGCCCAGCTACCTGCGTCTGCACAAAGCGTACAGGTGGGACGGGCGAGTGGGCCTGTCAGTGTGTATCCCATTCAGGCCACAAGAATGCGCCCTCATCTGGCAGACAAGAGTATTTCACCCACTCCTGTGGAGCAGGGTGTGTTCATCAGGCTTCTCGCAAGTCAGTTCACTCTGTGCTGATTCCACACTCACCAAGCAAATTGCTAATGAGGTATCAGGGTTCCTGCTACAATGCCACTAGGAAAAGGGTGTCTTGGATGGCTGGAAAGATACATGCCCACATTTCTAAATGTTCGGATCTGCACTGTGGCCCAGTAGCTAGTCTCTTGCAAGCTTGGTTGGATAGTACCAGATAACTCAGGGGAGCTGAGAAAATGGTGTTCTTGAACTACAATGCTGGGGACCAGAGCCTGAACTCGGTGCCTATTCCAAGGTACTGCCACCCTGTGAGATGCTGCCAAGGAAACTGGTCACTTTCTCCTGGGCATCTCTGACATAACGTGTCACGAATAAGAATAAGGTGTTCAAAACCCCAGCAATTCCCAAGCTGTGTTTCATAGAGCATTAAATTCCCAAGGGATGTGAACAGGACTTTCTGGGAAAAGTTTGGGAAATGCTGGGTTAAAGGAAACAAGTTTAGCTAGGTTTTTTTTTTTTGTTTTTTGTTTTTGTTTTTGTTTTTTTGTGAGGCAAGGCTTTAGCATGTTAATGCATGCCAAATCGGCCAGAGGGCGCTGGAGTATGCTGCATTTCCCCTACCTAGTCCATCAGGGGCTTTCTCCAAAAAATACCTGTTTACATCAGGAGGTCACTAGTGTTCAGCGGAAAACAGATTAGACAATACTAAGTTTTCAGCATAATTCTGTGAAGCAAAATATTAAAAATTGATATCTTTTATAATTCTAATCAAAATTATTGAAAATTCAAAATAATTATTTTTCACAGTTATAAGAATATTTCAATATATTTTATAAAGGGACTTAAAGGTCCATTTAAAATACTATATATAGTAGGTTCATCCAATTTTATAAAATAAAGAAGGGAAAATGTCAAAATATAAAGAGCAAACTCAATGCTAAATGTTGGTCAAGGTATGTCCGTTCGGGGAGGGCACAGACTGACACAGTGCACCCTCCTCCTCAAGATACACGGTGAAAATCATACAGATTAGTGTTCATGGATCCCCTCAGCAATTTTATTCAGTTTAACTTTTTAGCCCAGATTGGTTTTTATTTTTCAACTTTTTTAAACATCTTTATTAAGAGTATAATTGCTTTACAATGGTGTGTTAGTTTTCAGATTGGTTTTTAAGACACTTCTCAATCAACATTTTTAGGGACATAGAGAACTGTTAAAGGGGACTCAGATAAGTGTTTGTGGATGCATTTATACTCACACCTGATTTGGAAATACATCTTTGACACAATAAAGCATAAACCAATATTTATACTTTTAAATGTCCAGTTTTAGAAACACTAAAAAAATCACCAATCTTAATAGAAGCCTTTTTTTTTGAAAGTCTGCTTTCTTTAATTTATTGCCTAAACTAGTGGCTATTTTTATAATATAGTTACAAAGTCAGAAAGCTATTTTAATCAATATTCGAGTTTTAAATAACTTCAAATGCTACACTGTTAAAGCTTATTTTAATGGGTAAATATTATCATGTAGACTTAAATTCCTTAACTGATATTTTAAAATAAATGGGAATAGGTTATTTTGAAATATATTTACTAAAGCAAGCTGTTCTAATCAATTGAATCTGGAAGAGGTGAGGGGAAGTCTGATTCACTTTAAGCTTTATAGCAAGTCATGTCAAACACTTTAAAGTCCTCAACCCAGGACTAACTAATAAAATGTCGTTGATGGGAAGTGCAGTGATTGGGACCATTTTGAGATGGTACAAGGCTCTCAAGATAGAGGCTGGAGATCAAAGGTTTCTCTTCTCTTCTGATAATCATGTTAAATCTGGCTTGAAATACTTGTGCATTTGTATGAAGCATGAACGTGTTGGTGAGACAGAGTGAGACAAACCTCTCACTGATAATTAAATCTAGGACATGCTTTTTTAGGTGATGAAAAAGCAACTATCAGAATAAAACAAGTCAATTGATCCTACTGCTTCAGATATCCCCATAAAAGGTTCGCTGTGTACAGGAAAGACATTCAGCTTTAGCATAGGAATTTGAGAGAATGGCTATTAAAGGCTCACTGCTTTGCGAGTACAGTAGATTCCCTCTATAAAGCTGGTGTTAGGAGATAGCACTCACACTTGTGCTATATTAAGCTTTAACTGCAACTTCCGAGTTGCACAGGACATGATTTGACCCTTGATTTATCCAACCCATGTACAGCATAATCAAAGAAGGAATGTCCTTACGGATAAAATGTGTCTTGTGAACACACCCAGCCCTCTTGGTGCTTTTGCTCAAGGTGCTGCCCAGTTGAGGAATTCTCTCTGATGATTTCATCCCAACCCTGTGCCGGCGACCCGGAAGAAAGGTCCAGCTGAAGGCCCATCAACTTCCTGGCCTCTCCACTACTCTCTCCTCCTCCTGAACCTAAGGCTGCTGGGTGGACAGTTTCTGTAACAGCCGCCTGCCGAAAGCAGTGCTTTTCAAACTGGCTCTTCAGGGTGCTCCCAGGGTCACCAAAGGAGGGTGGGCTGGGCAAAGGCACAACTGAGCACAGGGAATTTGCCATGCTTCCCTAGAGCAGCTCTTCTAGAGGTTTCATACATAAGCTTTGGGGAAAATTCTGCTGCTTTAAAAAACTCCTGAGAGTCCAGAGGTACTGAGCAAAGAGTAAGCACTCAAGAAACCTCGATGAATGATTTTTTTTCTTCTATAAAATACATGGACTCATTCCACAAACACCTACAGCGTGCCAGGCGCTGTGCTGGGTACAGACCTTGCAAATTTGAATAAAGCAAAGTTTGCACCCTCGAGGAGCACCCTTAGCGTATGCATCTGCCCCTCTAAGTCTTTGTGAAGGCACTTCAGAATCCTGTCATGACTGAGGCTCGTTAACCTCATCAGTAAATCTACCTGGGAAAACCAAGAAGCACAGATGAACAAATTTCTGGTTGACAAAATGTTGGATAAACCAATTTTTGCAAATAATGTCATAATGGAATCTACCAAACTTGGACAGGAGAGTACTACTGTAGTGGAAAAAGCATTTGCTGATTGTCTAGAAATCTAGTATGAAATGGCTTCTAAATACACGATCTGTAACTACAAACAGATGAACACGTAGAACTTGCCACCTGATCAGCTTCAGCTTCAGAAGGGTAGCCCTTGTGTTCTTCCTGAATCTCCTGCACAGCACCAGGTGCATGGACAAGAAAAGGCAAAGAGGGGAAGAGAAACACGTGCAAACAGACAGGTGAAAGGACGGAAGTTCTTTTTTAAAGAGACAGTAAGCATGTAAAAGTCGACACACCTTTCATGGCTTTGCATATCCCAACATTTTCCCCCTTGGAGTTAAGGAAAGAACGTGTAGGCCATCTATAGCATCCTCAGCCTAAAATGGAGTATCTATTCTGTGTTTGTGTTGGGGTAGAAAAATGAAAAGCAAACAAACATCATGGGTTTCAAAGAATGTACTGTCTTTTTAAAATCAAGCAATACTGCAGCATACAGCCAAGGAACAAAATAACAGACGCATAACATGCTCATAGAAAATAAAACATACCACAGAGGGCAAGGAACAAAATCAAGCCAAAAATACAAAGGCAGTTCATAGACATGTGTTTTCAAAAGGAACTATTATGCTGCCCAGGGGTCAACACCACTGGAATTAACAACATTTCCACACACATGTGCATGCGCATATCACATGCTGGGGTCATACATATGCAGATACATACATACACTCTGTTACTTATTGCTAATTAAATACTGTGATTTATGACTCAAAACCATATTAAATCTTTCTAATTACAGTATCAACGTGCTTCGAAGAAAAGCGTCACATATCTTTATCTAAATTTCTTCCAATCCCTTTACATGTATGCTCTTTTTAATTTCTTTATGGAATCAGCTTATGAAACTCTAAAAACTTGGACTTTTAGTTTAGCAGGTGGTATAATGAGCATGAATATTGACGATGACAAGATTATAACACCTTTTAAAAGTTGTATCAAGTCTCTGAGGCTGAAAATATTAAAATTTAGCATCAATATATTTTTCCTTCAAGAAACTGGTTCTAATGACTACATTTCTTTAAGAGGCAATCAGTGAAGAAGTAGCAAAGCTTTAAAAGAATTTACTCTTCCCCACCACCTTTCATTTTTGTCAATAAAATAAAATAGCTACTTAAAATATTTTTATACTTTATCATCAGACTGAATTTAGTACACAGTTGGTACTGCTACCCTTCAGAGCAGGACAATTTTTTAAATGCAGCCAGGTTTTTTAAATTTACATTCTTTTTTTAAAGACAAAGAAAACGGAATCATTCTTTGACAAAAATTTTAAAAACAGATGAATGAATGACTAAACAACAACAACAACAACAAAAAAAACCCACAGCATTTCAAAGTCCATGCAAGTGTAAAGCCAAACACTAATATTTAACAATGTGAATCAGTGAAAGAAAATGATTCCCATGAGCAAAAGAAAACATGATAAAAACAAAATTAAACAGAGAAAAACCAACTAGAATAACAATAATTTGATTTAACCTGCTTATTTTTGTACTACTTCATTGGCTTCAATAAGATTAAAACTTTAAAACTGAAGTCATGAAATGATTCTGTCAAAATCCACATTGTTTTCATTTAATGGAAATAGGTTAATTTTCAACATCTGATACTCAGGTTTAAATGCATGCACATTACCAATCTTTGTCTTGCTTTATGAATATTCTGAAATAAAGGGAAGGAAAATCATGAGGAAACTATAAACTATAATCTACTAGCTGTAACAGCTACCTCTATATTTTAAGAAATACTAAATGGGGCTGATTTTGCTAAATTTATCTTCAAGATTAGCACTTCTGCTTTTGGGATTCAGCATGCAAACAGGAAATCTTACTTGATCTTGTAATCAAGACTTGAAATCTTACTTAGATCTCCTACTCAGGAAGGAGGACAACTGACCACTTTGTTGTTGTTCTTGTTGTTGTTATTAAATACTTCAGCATGAACTACATGACAAACGAGGTTAAATTAAGAGGACTCTATAGGCCTAGCCTTATAAACCCGGTGCCATGAATACCCATTTGGTCAGAATTCATGTAACACAACAGAAGTCAGTATTGCACAGTGGTAACAATTTTAGCATCCTGCCCTCACACACATCGGCTTTTTCCGCACATAGAAACACTGTAACAAATAAAGCATTTCTAGTGAACACTGAAAGCTATGACACAGCAGAGCAAACTGATCTGAGTGACTCATAAAATCAGTGAGAAGGCAAAGAACGCTAAATAGACTAAGCGTTCGATAAAGCACAGAAACACACAAGGAGGAGGCCCATGTGCTGAAAGCCAAATGTCCTTACCCTTATATCAGGCCTCCTGAGAACCTGCCAGTTAAAACACAGAACATCATCATCACGGACACGTCACTACTGACCTGTGAAAGATGCCATTAAGTTCGCCAGCCCATGCCCTAAGAAACATCATAATACTCCAAATAAAACCGAGCAGATCGATCCTAACACATTTGCCCTCTAAGTTCCATCTGATATCCAATCAATCCTAACACGTTTGTCCTATAGTTTGCAGGCAAGTCTATGACTTGGAGAAACTTATTGCCCTTAGGCTAAGACAAATGACATTATTTTAAACACAAACCCCTTCTGTCAAGGGCTATTACAAGACAGTGTGAACAGGCCGTGTGTGAAAAATTCATTTGTGTGTCTGTTTGGAATACTGAACGCATTTTCCGCATAGAAACAATGATATAAAAAGGCGGTTCTGCTCCCAAACCAGCCCACAGAAACAAAACAAAACCGAACCAAGAAACCACAAAAGCGCCCACAGCTGGCGCAGAGCACAGCTCAGCCACAGCGTTAATGGGATCATAAAGCCTAGTTAAGCACAAATCTTAATCTGGTTTCTATAGGAATTCTATTTCCAATTCGCACTTGGGACTCCAGAATTAAACTTCCCGATGCGGCCGCCCCACAGGGAGAAGGTGCCCGTTCCTTGCGCCAGCCCAGGAAAGGGTAGCTGGCAGGGAGGGGAGGGCCGGGGAGGGCCGGGGAGGGCAGTCTCCGGGCAAGGAAAGCCAAGCTTTACTAAATCCGGACACTGATTTTAGAGAGGTTATTCCTGTGACTCCTACTTGAACGTGCAGCATGAGCGTTCGGGGAAACAGCCCAGAGAAGGGATGGAACTTTTGAAAAGCGAATAGTGCTAACGGTCTGAGGAAGACATGAATCATCTGTTCCCCACTCTCGAGTCTGAAATCTGATCATTGTTACATACGATAAACACTGGAGGTTCTATGGAAAACAGATCACTTTTTAAAAAAAAAAAATCACTGTAGGTTCTTATTAGCTTTACAGGTTTTACTCAGGAAAGATACGAAGATCACATGAATACGAGAATATAGAGTTCATCACTGTTACCATTAAAAGAAAATACTCTTTGAAGTAAAAAAGGTATCTGAATTAAGGGATGCTGTAGCTCAAAGGGAATTAAAGCCCAGAAGTTCCTTAATATAGACTACTTAGACTAAGAAGCTTAAACCTAGCTTTTTTTTTTGAGGGGGTGGTGGTGATGAGTATGTTTATCATCTTAATTGTGGTGCTTGTTTCACAAGTGGGCACCTATCAAAACTTATCAATCTGTATACTTTAAATATGTGAAGTTTATCATTTGTTAATTACAACAGGAAAGTTAGTACAAAATAAATAAAATGCATGCTTATTTTCATAAAAAACTCAAAATGGGACATACATGATAATAAAAGGTCAAAATAGTCTCCCCTCCCAAGCTTCATTTGTCAGTGATAACCACGTTTAGCGAGATTTCTTTTTTAATTCTGAGGGTTGCCTCCATAACCTAGGAGTATGCTTACACCACTACTTCTTGACTTCTCAGCTTTAAACAGTACCTAGTGACCTAGCTAGATGACAAAATACGCTTTCTTAGGCTTCCCCGGTGGCGCAGTGGTTGGGAGTCCACCTGCCGATGCAGGGGACATGGGTTCGTGCCCCGGTCTGGGAAGATCCCACGTGCCGCGGAGCGGCTGGGCCCGTGAGCCATGGCCGCTGGGCCTGCGCGTCCGGAGCCTGTGCTCCGCAACGGGAGAGGCCACGGCAGTGGGAGGCCCGCGTACTGCAAAAAAAAAAAGAAAATATGCTTTCTCAAACTACTCCCTCCCTCTTCCCAATGTCTGCTGATTGAAATTGTAATCTTTAGTTTTTTATCGCTGTCCTTCTGCAGCAGCTGCATCATTATAAAAAAAGCTCATGAAATAATTGTTTGGTGGCACTCTTCTAAGAACCTTGTCTATACTAACTCGTTTCATTCTCAGAACAACCTTGTGAGATAAAAATTATTATTGGCCCCATTTTTTTATGAGAAAACCAAGGCACAGTTAAGTAATCTGGCCAAGTTCAAGGTTTCAGAGCAAGTACTTACACCCAGAGAGTCTACTACACCGCCTCAGCCTAGCACCGCTGTAATTAGCCCACAGTAACTAAAGCCTTCAAACGTTCATCTGCTTTCTCTTAGCTCCCTCAAGGGTGGATGAAGAAAGCAATACCACGACCTCTTCCCTCGCTTCTCCTTGCTCCCTCCAAACCTCTGCTCCAACAGGTTATTATTTTCACTTTTGTTCTGTAACTGCAATTAATTTTGTAAAGTTTTGTCTATAAAGTGATAGTAACAATTGACAACTAGAAAGCAGCATTCACAAGCAGCATAACTGGGCCTTAAATGTAGGAGATATACTGCTGTCAACACGCCTTTTGCTACTGGAAGGAGAAACTAAATCAAAAGGAAAGGGGCAGGATGATGGTCCCCTTTGCCACCCACACAGTTCTTCACCTGCTGTATGTAAGTCCCCGCTACTCTTGGTCGGAGGCCGGAAAGGTCAGTGGAGGTCACCTGAGTTGATACCCATGTGTTTCTGCTTTATAGTTTTCATCTCTCCTGAAATAAGCCATTTCGGGTGCACAGAGAGGCTCATTTCCTTTTTCTTGAATCTGAATCTGATCGAAGCCAGAGAGCGGTGGTTTGAAGTCAGGCGGCCTGGGGCCAGCTCTCACTGGCAGACTCGGGGCCTCCGTGTGCCTGCACTTGGCCTCAGTTTCTACACGTACAAAAGGAAACGAGTCCACGAATGGCTGCGAGGTCCTGACCAGCCCTCAAACCTTAGGAGTCATTTAAGCTTCATTGGAAGACTTCAGAAAACATCTCCCCAACCTAAACTTGGTGGGGGGCAAATCGGCCTCCAGTGCTGACAGCCCTCGAGAACTCAGACAGCCGCACAGGCTGTATCATTCTTTATATTCTTTATTATACAATGAACTGGTAAACCTCAGTGTTTACCTGAGTTCTGTCAGTTTTCCTAGCAAATGATTGGACTCAGGGAGAGACTTGTGGGAAGCCCCGATTTGTAGCCAAGCTAAGCAGAAGTTGTGAGTAACCTGGGTACCCACTACTTGAAACTGGCATCTGAAGTGAGAACTTCTGTGGGACTGAGCCCTTAACCTGTGGGGTCTGCACTAGCTCTGGTTAGTATCAGAATCAAATTGAATTGTAGAACACTCAGCTGGTTTTGGAGAATTCGTCAGTGTGGGGGCAAAACCCACACATCTGGTGTCACAAGTGTTCTAAGAGGGTGGGGATTCAAACCCAAGCTGACTGGTTTTAGTGCCCACGCTCTTAATCTCCATACAGCCCCGCCTAAACCTGTTCCCTTTCTGAGGAGGCTGACGAATACCCGCAAGGCTTAATGCCCAGAATGCCCTGTACTGTATTTTTTGGAGTCTCTTTTCTATGAATTCCAGACAGCCCAGCCCAGCCCCACTCCTGTGCATGTTAGGTGCTCACATCACATTTATGGAAGTGGACTGGTGTTCAGCAATTACAATACACTCCTCTTGTAGTCATTTTTACATATCATATACATTTTCATAGAGTAACAGCATACAGTAAATGAGCACTGTATGCATTTCGTACATATGCTGCCCTTTTTAATACATTAAACCTCTGCTGTAACACCCACTATACAGATGAGGACACTTGAGGCTCAGCAAGGTAAGCAACTTGTTGGGCAGCTAGTCAGGTACAGGGCTGGACTCAAGGCAAAGTGCCCCGACTTCAAATTTTATGATCTTTTTGATAAACCATATGATTCTAAGTGAAATAAATATCAGTTTTTTTTTTTTTTTTATAAATGAGTTATCTTTGAGCTTATGCCTCTAAGAAGCTTCTTTTCATGAAAAGATTGTAATAGTGGAGTAAAAACACCACTGTTCTCTGTTTTAGGCATAAAGTCTATAAAGTAATTCTGCTTTAGCAATCAGACCACTACGAAATGAGTTAAAGAGTTTGACCTGCTGGGTCAGGAGATGGCTCCACTTGCTGCAGGAGCCTCAGTAAGCAAGAGTCTGCGCAACTTATTCCTCACCACCGGCTGCAGCCAGAGGCCAAGGACAGGCCAATACAAATCTCAACCAGTCATCCAAATACAACCCTGGTCTTTGGGAAACAAGCCACACCTGAACCTGGCCTGACTCTTGTCAAACCCTAGCCTGAAGCAATCATTCTCTTTCTCTAAAGCCCTCCAGGAAATGTGACCAATGAGCTGTTCAATGAAGCATGCTGGCCCCAACTGCCATGTACAAAAGGGATGAGCATACTTGCAATTGAACTAGTACAGGATAATTGCTGATACCCTTTTCACTAACCAGTTTCTAACATCTTTATTTGCATAACTATATGCTCCATTTAAATAATACTTCTGATATATCATGAGTTGTTAGAAATATTAATCAAAATTTATTCTACATGCAATATAGAGTCGTTGAGCAGTCTGTAAAACTCTTGACTTTTTAAAAATTAAATTTCTAATTTTGAGATAACTTGATTCACAAGTGGTTGTGCGAATAAGAGATTCCATGTACAGTGTACCATGTCACCAAATTTCCCCGATGGTGGCATATTATAAAACTATAGAACAATACCGGAACAAGGACCCGGACACTGACACAGCCAAGATGCAGAACAATTTCCTCACCACCTAATGTTGCCCTTTTATAGCCACATCCACTTCCCTCCCAGCCCCTCCCCTTCTTAGCCCCTGGCAATCACTAATCTGTTCTCTATTTCTCTAATTTTGTCATTTGAAGACTGTTACACAAATGAAATCATACAGTATGTGATCTCTTGGGAGTGGCATTTCCTACTCAGTGTAATTCCCTTAAGAGTTAGCCAATTCTTTTCTCTGACCTCTCTATTCTGCTGTTGAACCCATCCACTGAGGGTTTGGTGGTTTTGTTTGTTTGTTTAGTTTCGTTTTTTGTTTCTTTATCATATTTTTCACTTTTTAAATTTCCATTTGGTTCTTATCTCATATTTTCTTACTGAAACTTTCCTGTTTCTTGTCTCTCACTTTCCACGTCTTCATTGTTTCAAGCATATCTGTAATTGTTTATTGAAGCAGTTTTATGATGGCTTCTTTAAAACCTTTTTCACGTAATTCTAACATGTGTCATCTCGGTTTTGGCATCTACTGATTCTCTTTTTTCATTCAGTTTGAGATCTTTCTGGCTCTTGGTATGATGAGTGACTTTCAGTGGAAATCTGGCCATTTTGAATACTATAGAGTGTGGGTCTTATGTAACCCTCCTGTTGCAGCTGCTTTCTCTGCCACTGCTCCAGGAGAAGAGGGGCGGTGAGCACTGCCTCATTACAGCCAGGTGTGGGTACGAGTCCAGGTTCCCCTCTTGGCCAACGCTGCCATCCAAGGACAGGGGTCTCCTAGTTACTTCTGGGTCGGGGTGAGAGCTCTAGCTCCCAGTTAGGCTTCCGCCCATACCTGCCCAGCTGGCAGTGGCAGGAGTGCTCATGACTGATACCACTGTAACCACAGTGGAGGTGTGGCCTCCTTGCAGTGGGCGGTAGTGAAAGTCCTGACTCTCCACCAGGCCTCCGACACCACAGTTGCAGGGGTCACTGTGCCTTGCTACAGCCTCGCAACAGTGGAATCTAGCCTCCCCGCTTGGCCTTGCTGGCGGGGTGGGTGTGGGGCCGGAGCACAGTGGTTAGTGTCTAAAAGTTTTCTTTCTACTCGGCTGCCCCCTTCCTGTCCTTTGGCTAGAGAGACTAGGCTTTTCTTGTCTGTACCCGTTGGCATTTCTGGGTTGCTGGCTTCTTCAGCAACAAGTCTGGGTTATATATGGCAAAAACATAACCCAGGGATAGCACCACCCTGTCGTTCCTTAGGTGCTAAGGTCCCTAACCCGTCTGCCTTCTTCTCTCTACCTTTCAAGGCATTCTTACGTCTATTTTATAGATAATGTCCAGGGTTTTTATTTGTACTGAGAGTGAAAAATAAGAAAAAAGTACATCTGCTCCATCTTTCCAGAAGCAGAAGCCCGAATCTTGATATTTTTAAGAAATAATTCTACTCCACAAGTAATCCTGAGACATAGGATAGTACTTTGACATTACAGTGGTTACAAACTGGAGGCCTATTGCTCCAACAGGCAATAGCAGGGTTGTTTTTGTAATTTAATTGTTTTTAGGGGGACATGCTGCAGTCTCCAGTTCTCCACAGCCATGTCTGTTTAGCTTGTTAGCTATACCCTGTAGACATCTGTGTTTGCAAACTCTGATTTAATAAACAGATCACGAGGCCAAGCTATTAACAGTGGACTATGGTCATGGATTCGAAAAGATCGTGCTCAAGCTTCCCTCCTTCTAGACTAGTACTCAATTTAAGAAGTATTAACTAAGACCAAGCTCAAGCATAATGAAGCCTTTCCCACACACTGCATCCCACTTCCCTCCAAAGATCTTCTGGAAACTTTTGTTTAGGATCCAGAGTTTAATCACTGTACTAACCTATTAAATGATTAAATTTAGTATAGGACTCTCTCCATTTTCTCCTTTTTCTTCAGAATGTTTATGGAAGAGATCTAGCTAATGTGTGTGCAGGGATGAGAGTAGGAGAAACAGGAGGAGAGGGACAGAGGGGTGGTGGTGGTGGTGGTGGTGGTGGTGATGGTGATGGTGATGGTGATGATGATGATGATGATGACGACGATGTTGGAGCCAGAGGAAAGAGTATGATCACATTAAAACTATAGTGTCCTAATTTCCTGAAGGCTGGCCAGAATCAAATCCTTTTGGACAAAACAGAATTGAAGAATGTTCTAGAAAGAAAGGAATTTAGAGACTTCAAATCTAATCCAAATTCTCTTAACCTTACACAAAAGGAACCAGACACTCAGAGGTTATACAAGGTCACAAAGCTAACCAGTACCGTCTGTACTACACCATGTTCCCTCTTCTTGGCCTAGTTCTGCTTTGCAAACAATGGAAGCTGATCAAGTGTGTCACTTCTGCTAGCAGTTCCTAAAAATGTTTCATTACAAGTTATAACTGTATTTTTTCATCTAATCTTTGGAACATTACATTCAGATCTTGTTCTTAAATGTTTTGACAAATTCAAGAGAGAGATTTGTACTCTTTCTTAGCCCGTTAAAAATGGAAGCAACTGAGTTAGTAGTAGGGGGGTGGGCAAACAAAACATTTTATTACATTTCTTCTAGTAGTCTTAATTATCAGGTAAATCTTCAGGATGACTTGGCATTAAGGCATACATTTATTAATTTAGTTAATCCATAATCCACATAATAGCTATCTACTCTTTCAACAGGGACAATGTTTTCCAAACTTCTGTTATCTTATATAACACCTCTACAAGTCTGGTTTGCTATATGCATATCACCTGTACTAATATTAGTATTTATCTTTATGTTGACTTTATTTATTTATTTTAAATTTATTTTTGGCTGCGTTGGGTCTTCGTTGCTGTGCGCAGGCTTTTCTCTGGTTGCGGCGAGCGGGGGCTACTCTTCGTTGCGGTGTGTGGGCTTACTTGCTCCGTGGCATGTGGGATCTTCCCGGACCAGGGCTCGAACCCGTGTCCCCTGCACTGGCAGGCAGATTTTCAACCACTGCGCCACCAGGGAAACCCTTTATGTTGACTTTGAATCCACTCCTTTTTTCATGTTTCGCCTGGCTTTAAGCAATAATACCCATTAAATCACAAGTCTGATGTGCCAGGTTTCCTACTACACATTAAAATAATTACATAACTGTTAAAACATGTCCATGGGCATATCACCTAAACTCATCTCACGTGATGACAGTGATATTCTTACCACACCTTGGGTGATCTGACTCTAAGCTAACTGTCAATTTATGACATGGGTAAATAATAAAACAATTGTACTCTAAAATCTAACATGAGTTGCTAATTATTCAGGTTTGTGGGAATGTACCAGAAATGTATGGTCTCATCACCAATTTCAACAGATACAAACCTAGGGAAGCTGAACTTTTTACAATTTATTGTACGAAATAAATAGGGACTTCCCTGGTGGTCCAGTGGTTAAGAGTCTGCCTTCCAATGCAGGGGACGCAGGTTTGATCCCTGGTCGGGGAACTAAGATCCGACATGCTGCGGGGCAACTAAGCCCACCCGCTGCAACAACTGAGCATGCAGGCCACAACTAGAGAGTCCATGTGCCATAACTACAGAGCCCACGGGCTCTGGAACCCACATGCTGCAATGAGGAGCCTGTGTACCACAGTGGAGGATCCCACATGCCGCAACAAAGATCCCACGGGCTGCAACTAAGACCCGACACAGCCAAAAATGAAATAAAATAAAATAAATTAAATGAATGAATGAATGAAATACATGAGGATGGAAGACCTAAAGAGACATTTCTCCAAAGAAGACATACAGATGGCCAAGAAGCATGTGAAAAGATGCTCAACATCACTAATTATTAGAGAAATGCAAATCAAAACTACAATGAGGTATCTACCTCACACCAGTCAGAATGGCCATCTTCAAAAAATCTACAAACGATAAATGCTGGAGAGGGTGTGGAAAAAAGGGAACCCTCTTACACTGTTGGTAGGAATGTAAAGTGATACAGCCACTGTGGAGAACAGTATGGAGGTTCCTTAAAAAAGCAAAAATAGAACTAGCATATGACCCAGCAATCCTACTACTGGGCATATACCCTGAGAAAACCATAATTCAAAAAGACACATGTACCCCAATGTTCATTGCAGCACTATTTACAATAGCCGGGACATGGAAACAACCTAAATGTCCATCAACAGATGAATGGATAAAGAAGATGTGGCACATATATACAATGGAATATTACTCAGCCATAAAAAGGAACAAAATTGGGTCATCTGTAGAGATGTGGATGGACCTAGAGTCTGTCATACAGAGTGAAGTAAGTCAGAAAGAGAAAAACAAATATTGTATATTAACGCATATATGTGGAATCTAGAAAAAAGGTACAGATGAACCTATTTCCAGGGCAGGAATAGAGACGCAGATGTAGAGAATGGACGTGTGGACACAGGGGTGGAAGGGGATGAATTGGGAGATTAGGTTTAACATAAATACACTACCACGTGTAAAACAGGTAGCTAATGGAAATCTGTGGTATAGCACAGGGAGCTCAGCTCGGTGCTCTGTGATGACCTAGATGGGCAGGATGGGGTCGGGGGTGGGAGGGAGGTCCAAGAGGGAGGGAATATATGTATACACATAGCTGATTCACTTCATTGTACAGCAGAAACCAACACAACATTGTAAAACAATTACACTCCAATTTTAAGAAAGCAAATTTAACAATAATGTGTAGGATATAATCCCAATCTTGTAAAAATAAGTAACAAAACACCATCAAAAAAAAAAAAAAGAAAGAAAGAAATGCATGAGACACACTGTTCCCCGCCTTCAGAGATTCTGATTCACTGAGGGGACGGGGACCATGGAAGCTGCATTTCTGCAGGCACCCCAGGGAGTGCTGGTGCGGGAACACCCAAGGGCCAATTTTGAAAAACAGTGAACAGGTAGGCAGTACAAAATTTTAAAAATCACTCTAGCTTTTCAATAGGATGACTTGGGTTCAAACCCCAAGTCTAACTGCATGATACTAAGCAAGTCACTTAACCTCTCTGAGCCTTGCTTTCCTCATCTGTTAAATGATGATTATAATAAAAGCCATCTTACTGGGTTGTTTTAAGAAGTAAATGGATGATATGTCAAAAGAGTATTACAAAACCATAGAGTGCTGCACGTGCTAGAGGGCTGATGAGGATGCTGCCGCAGCCTACAACTGAGAACACAGCGCTCCAAATCGAGGTGCAAGCGCTCTGCTCCACAGAAACATCTGTTCCCATTTCATTACTGACGCTGAGTTTAACCTATAATAAATTAACCCCCAAATTGAGTGTGTATTTCAAATAAGATATTTGCACAATATATAATTTCAAATATTATCAACGGATGACTGCACATTAAATCCTCAAGGAATTGTATCTGGACCTTCAGGGCAAACCCCATGCATGGCTCCCATGCAAAAGGTGTCCCAAAGGCCCACGCTGGTTACCCTGATTCTAAGAACTACTTTATACATAGCATGTAAAATTATCTGTGGTTTAGAAACATTTTATTCTTTTATTATTTAAAAGAACTCTCTCCTTGAAGAAAACATAACAACTGAATTATAAATTTAACACCAAATTTGCAGACTGGGTTACAGGGCGAATCTAACAAAGACAATGATTAAAAAATGCTCTCTTACAATAATTCATCTAAAGCTTTAGCAATGATCTGCTGTAGGTACTTAAAATTCAATTTACAAAATATAGAAAAGCCTTCTTTTTCTCTGAATACCATCTGTTAAACCATTCCAACACGAGCTAATTCTGCTATACAAAATTCGTAAATAAACTAAAAATTTTTTTAAAAACCTTAGTTGCTTCATGTTAAAGCATAGATTCAGTCTGATCTATTAATGTAGAGGTTAGACAGCTATGCACACAGTCACCATCCTTTTCTAGAACCCACACAGCACTAACAACTATTCAACCATAATGAAAACCTTACAGTTAACACATAATTGTCCATAAAGAAAATCAATCCGAGGTCTAAGAGCTATTCTCTGCCAATATGGGTCCTTGAGCCTCTCCACTCAGTAGGGCAGTTTCTCCGCTAACGTGGGGCAAGAGGGCGCCTGGGACCAGTGGGGTCGGCAGCTGCCCAGTGATCAGCCGCTCAGGCACAGGTGATGCAGCAAACGCTTCTGCCACCTGGAAACAGCAGTCACGTTTTGCCCAGTCAGGTTCTGAGGAACAGGAGCCCCAGCTCCTCCTACGTGGGCAAACATGAAAACCAGATAGCAGAGAAAACTATCAAGAACTATACTGCCACTCTTCTGGCTGGCCATACTATCCAACTTCTGTTCCTCTCCAGCCATGCTTTCCTCTGGGAGGCATAAGCAACAGCATCCAATGGCTTGGACGAAGCAAGTCCAGCACCATAGCCAAATCTCAATTACACAGCCTCTGGAGTCAGTTTCTGCACTTGTTACAGGACGGCTAAAGAGGAAGTGAGGCTAGAGCCCTTCAACACGGACAGCTATCAAGAATGACTTAAGATCGTTATCGTAGCTCTTGAACTCTTCATAAGATTTGATGCCTGGCAAGGACTATGATTTTGAGAGCCATTGACCTAGGGTAGGACAGGATACTAAAATGTCATTCATACATACCTGTGAAAATCTATTCTCTCTTACTAGTGGGCAAAAATGACTATAATAAACTGAATCCTCAATTCAAGTAAACTGTACTACTGAAATGTAGACATGGTTTCACTTAATGTACCTGTTAATAGTTTCTTGACATTAAAACAAAGTTAGTCTTTAGCCTTAACAAAGATGGAGCACGCAAGCGTTTTATTTGTTAATTGATTCAACAAGAATTTATTGAGCACCTGTTACGTTCCAGGATCGTGCTGGGGGAGCAGTGGTGAGAAAAAGAGCCCCAGTCTCTGCTGACAAGGAGCTTATCACTCTTAACTTTAGAATAAGCAGGGAATCCAACTTTTAAAATAAACAAGAAGAGATTTCTCAATTCAATAAGGACTAAAAAATGAGGCTGCCCATACAACATTCTTGAGATTTTGCAAGTTTTTTGCATTCTAGTATCACATATTAATGCTGAAAACCCATAGGTAGTACATAAATACAGAAACAAATTGTGACGTTAGGGAAATACTATCTATCAGATATTTTCTGAAATTCAGAATACTAATAAAGAAAATATAGGCATTTATTATAATCAAATCTAAAAATATAATATATAATAAAATGGATCTGGAGTTTTAAAAGAATGATCATAATTGAAAGTCAGCTTTTCCTCTCAATTATAAAACTATGATCACATATACTAGATCCTGGTAAAAATGTCTCTTCTAAAGTTCAGAACTCTAACAACAGAGAATCTTTCACCCTTGTTCCCAAGCAAATGGCCGGTGAGCATTCAAGGGGCCAAAGTCTCACTCGAATTAAAACTGCAATGCTTCTTGGCTACTTAGGATATTGAAAATGAATTAAGGACTCAATTCCGCTTACCTTGTAATCTCTGGATACATTTTCTGATGTCACTGAACCTGAAATCTGACTAGAAATTGTAGCAGCTATAAGCTGTTTACACCATTCAACATGTGATCCTGTAGGACTAAAAGAAATAGTGCAATTAAAATATTTTAAGACATAGCCTCTGAGTGAGAAAACTGAGCACTGACTAGGGATATATGTACATTTCTTTTTTTAAAGAATGAACTTTAATTAGACTATTTAGTTACCTTTACATTTAATGTAAGAACTGAAATATCGACTGACCACTAGGAAGTAAGATTAGGTTCCAGGTTGATTTGAAATGAATCAACCAATTTATTTTAAGGTTAAGATTCTAGACCTCAGACAGTTAAATATGTTATTTTCTAGCATTTAATAAAATATCACTCAATTACAATTATATAGAGTGAATATTCTTAATGTAAGTAGAAAATTAATTCTAAAGTGAAATATTTATCTTACAGCATATGCTTTTCAAAAATGCTATCACTTTCATGCTGGTGGTTTTAAATCTAGAAAACGATGTAATTTCAAGTGAATCAAAGTGACTCTTAATGGAGCAAAGCTGATTGTATGATATTAAAAAGAACAGACTAGAAAAGTCCTGTGTGTAGTAATAATGCCGCCTTACATTTCTGTAAGTGCTCTGACAACTTACAAAAGGCTTTTCCAGTCCATTATGATATCAGAGCCTGACAACCACATGTGATAAGAAGGCAGAACGGGGACGAGCCAACAGGTTTCTGGGATGAGAAAATTGAGGTGCAGTGGCGACATGGGCCATCAGAAAGTGGTGGGGCTGTCCTTCCAGGATATGGTACCACCAACGGCGACCAACTCACCGAACCACAGGGCAAAACAGAGGCCAGCGCTACAGATGCTAGCCACTGCCTTATACGAGAACACAAGGACGCAGAGAAAATGGCATCTCGCGCTTGTGTGCTGCTCTCAAATGTTCAACACATTTCTGCACACAGCCTCACCCGAGCCTCACAGTGACCCACCTTACAGAGGAGAAAACTAAGGCTCTAGCGTTTGACTAAGGTCACACAGCTGGTAAGTGGTCGGGCTGTGCTCATCTGACTTAAAGGACCACGTAAGCAAAGTAAGCACTGAGGGAATTAAAAATTGCCTCCAGAGGCCAGGCTCCTCTCTCAACTCATGAAAGCACTGAAGAAATCAAGTAAAAGGGCAAAAGATACTTATGAAAGTTTACCTTGCAGGTGGCTTTCACTGTAAACAGTGTTCCAGACCTTTGAAAATCTCATCACTAATTAAATCCACACTCGTGTACTGGAAGGATTAAAAAAACCTGGAATCCCTAGGCAGTGTGTGAAATAACGTAACTAGTGAAATAAAGACATCTGATGTGCTCTACGAGCGACCTAAATTGCATTCTCTGACCAGGACAGCCTATAGTAGTTATCTGTGGGGCCGAAAATATAAGTCCAAACATTCGCTGAATGGGCAGACATTCCTGTCATACACCAAGACTCTATTTACCACAATTAATAACTAAGAGGAAGAAGGAGGGGAAAGGGAGGGATATTAGTTTCCTCTTAAATGCTAAGGCACCTTTATTGTCCGGTTCTCCCATACTTTTCTTGCCAAGCTGCCTTCTCCTCTGCCAGCACCTGGGCCTGAGCACAAATCTAACAGCAGGAACCCACCTGTTCACCCATCGCGGACGGGGTGGGTTGGAGGGGGCTGCTGTTATCCTCTAGCTTCCGTTCCCCTTCCTTCTAATGAGGACCCTTCTCTCCACGGTAGGGAGCTGCCCCTCCGCATTTCATAGGATTCTGCTCCACTTGGAGGGGAGTGACCCCAAGCTTTCCTCTTGGACCCGGAGCTGTGTAGACCCGCCCCCAGCACTGGCGGAGGCCACTCTCCACATCCACCACCTCGAGGAACCCACAGAGATAGAGAGTAAGACATGAAGAAAACAGAGATGGGAAGCCTCATCCACACTGTTTGCAACTCTGGCTCTGAATGTGCCTGCGGCCATCTTTCACCCTGGCTGCAGCAGTGATGGGAGCCAACACACTTCCTTTTTGGCTGGAGCTAGAATGATTTGTGTTTTTGGTACCTGCAACCAGAAGCATCCTGGTCAACAGAGTTATAAACAGTGTGGCACGGTGGGCTGGTAGACAGGAGGCCTGGCTCCGGGTCCTGTTTCTGTCACCAGCTAGCTCCGTGACCTTGAGCGAGCCACATCCTATCACAGGCCCACAGCTCCATCAGCATTAAGAGAAGTACGATATTCAGAAGAGAGGGGAGGGCCCACGGTCCACGGCTGAGCCACAGCTGCAGAGCCAGGGTCTACTATGGGGGTCTCTTAAAAGAAGAACGTGAACCAGAGCCGGTCACAACGACGGGACTGAGGAGGAAGGCCACGTCTCCTCTCCCCTCTCTGCTCTTTAGTCAGTGCAGTCTCCCTCCACACTCCTGGTGGCAACAATCACTTGCAGTCTGGGAGCTCCCAGCTTTGTTTCTCCAGCCCGGACTCCCCCGATCTGGACGCCGAGGATCCCATGAGACAGCTCCACTAGTCGGTCCCAGAGACCCTGCCGGCTCCACGGGTCTAGACCAGCATCAGCCGCCCAGCCTGCAAACTGCTCCTCCAGCCCTCACGTCTCCTAAGTCAGGGAAAGGCACAGCCTCATCCAGGGGCCCCAGGGCCCAAAGCTGGGGTTTACCTTGGAGCCCACTCCCCACTTGGCTCTCACATCTGAATGCTCACCGAGTCTCATCACTCCTATCTGCTAAATATCGTAAGAATGCACCTTGCCCATCCCTATTCCAATTACCTTTTCCACACGCCCATCATCTGTCGGTGTTCTCCCACCTTATGAATTTAAGCCCCACCTCTATGCTGGTGACTCCAGCCCAGACACCACCCCTGAACTCCAGGCTTAAATAAACCAACTGCCTCTTTGACATCCGCTCTGGGAAATCCAACTGACATCTCATTACTGTTACAACCAGGGCTGAGAGCCTGCTAACTTCCTAACCCCGCTCCACATAGAGGCTTCTCCATCTCAGCAACATCGTTTTCCGCAAGCCGAAGACATTGGGATTGTCCTTGATTCTTCTTCTCTCCTACCCGACAACCAATCTTCACAAACCCTACTGGCTCTACCCTGCAGATTTTCTTCAAATGATAGCTTGAATCGGATCACTTCTCCCTTCCTCCAGCCCACGGCTCCGGTCGCAGCCACCATCCTCTCTTGCCTTGATAACTGCGACAGCCTCCCACCTGCTAGACTCTGATTCTACTCCTTCCCCTTCCGGTGCGTTGTCCACACAGCAGCCATGGAGAGCATCCTGAAATCCACACCATCTGCCCCTGTGACCTCTCTGAGCTTGTCCTCTACTGCTGTCTCCCTAGCTCCCTCCCTGCTGGTGACACTGGTCTCCTGGCTGACTCTTGAACCCTTGGCTCCCCCTCCCGCCTCAGGGAGCGCAGGCCTGTGCTGCCACCTGGATATGTGCATGAGTAGGCCCCTCACCTCTTCTGGGGTGTGACTCAAAGGCCACCTTTCTCAACTAGGCTCTCCCTGACCACCCGGCACAAAATTCCAACCACTCCCCAGAGTGCACAGCCCCACCACTTCCTACCCGCTCCCAGCTGACTTTTCTCCCCCAGCACCTAACACAGAACACATTTGACGTGTTCTTTTGTCTCTCTCTCGCACTAAAAAGATGCTCCAAGAGGGCGGGGATTTGTGTGTGTGTGTTCCCTTCTGTATCCTCAAGCCTAACACAGTGCCGGACACAGAGCAGGCACTCATATCTGCAGAATAAATGACTGAGAGATTAGCATTTCCACAACCAACTTAACCCAACTCAGTGAGACGGCCCACCTGCAGTCCATTCACAACACTACTGCACAGCAATTGTTCTCAAATGCCTACCCCATCCTGTAGCTTCCCTGATAGAAATCCTTTTGTGCCCCCCATAACTAGGGTGACCATATAATTTCTCATCCAAACCAAGACACTATTGTGAGTTGCAGAAGGATGCTACTGATAATTACACTGGCTCGACCAGTACCCTGTACCATCTGGTGCCAAAGAGACCACAAAGCCCACCCTACTTATAGCTAAGGTGGTTATTAAAAATGCAGAATTTCAGGCTCTACCCAGGAGATGGTGGATTAGATTTAGGGTGGGATCCAAGAGTCTGCATTTCAATCAAGCACTGGAGGTGATCCTGACTCAGGTTATACAGAACTGAGCAGAGAAGCATCGGCCCAGAAGACAAGGGCACAATTCCTTGGAAGGAACACGGGCCCCTTCAGGATCTAACTCCTGCCTTCCCGCAAGTCTTCTCTATTATCAGTTCCCCACATCCAGCATCCAGCCCACATGGCTGCACGTTCCACTCCTGTGGCCAAAAAGCGTCCCCTGCCCCCGTCCCGCCACTAAAAACTGAAGCGAATATCCCACCTCCGTATACCGCAGTGCAGTGGATCACAACTGAGGCTGCGGAGTCTTTTTGAAAAATTCTAACTCCTGGGCCTCACCCAAACCTCCTAAATCAGAAGCCTCAGGACTGGGGTCTGGCCACCTGGAGTTCTTAAAAAGCTTCTCAGATGATTCCCACGCACACCACATCCAGAGCACTTCCAAGCGCACCTCCACCCTGGCACTTATCACACTTGATTTCAATGGCTGGTTTGTTTGTATCCTCCACTCGATGGTAAGCCAGAGAGCAAAAGCCGTCGGGCATTATTCTCTGACTCTCCAAGCCCTCATACACTGCAGAGTATCTGCAGATGAGTGAAACCCTGTCCAGTGCACGTACTGTCTTGGCTGTGATTAGTTTTCAGTGAAGCTGACGACTTGGGTAACTATTTCATTAAAATACATTGTAATTACACTGAGGTAGAAACAAAGGGAATGTTTCTTGTTGTTCCTCTGCCTTTGGAAACTCCCAAAAGTTCAGCTCAGGGGTGTGACTAAGAGGCAGGAACCAGCATCTGAAACTGACCCAGTGGCGTTACAACAGTATGTCTCGCCTAATTGCACTTTAGCGTCAGCGAAATGGCCAAGATGTGGAAAAGCTGCATATTCCAGGCTATGGGATCACCCACCCCTTGTCCCGAGTGTCAGGGTGGCCCTCCCAGTTGGATCTGGTCGGTTTGTGCTTCTAACTGATTCATCTTAGTTCTCGGACTGCCTAAGAAGCAGTAGCCTTACGTGTTTGTGAAAACAATGAACCGGTTCCTTCAAAGTGTGAAGAACTGAAAGTAAACGATGATGTGTTCTCGAATAGGGAGCAGTTTGGAAGTTTTCCATCCCAGCTTTTCAAATGAGGGTATCTTTGCCTCTATCTGCGCCAGCCCGACACCCACGGGGTGCCGCCCTCCAACTGCCCCTACCAACCCCAGCATCAAAGACCGCAAGCAGCGGCGGCGGGATTTTGGTCTTCAGACCACACGAGGCAAGGGCACGCTAAAAAGGGGCGCCGGGGTGAAATTTCCTCCCAAACGATTCGTGGCCGGGGCAAGGGCTGCCGAGGTGGCTCCAAGGTGCAGTAGGAGGCGGCCTGGGACACGGTTTGACAGCTGTGAAGCCCCTCGGGGTGCGGGGAGCTTCGGCGCGAGGCGGAAGTGAGCCAGGTGCGGGCCCCGGGGACCAGGCGGGGGTTCCCGGGGCTCCGGAGGGGACGCGGGAGGGGGACGCCCCAGCTTGGCCTCGGCCCGGCGCGCGGGGAAGGGGCAGCCGGGCCTCGCGCGGGGCCCTCGGGAATCGGGGACCGGAAGGCCGCGGCGGCCGGGCCCCGCTTACCTGTCCAGGGTCTCCACGCTGGGCTGCCGGGAGCCGGCGGCGGGGGCCCCCACGACCCGAGGGGGCCTCCTGCCGCCCGCCGGCCCCGGGCCCAGGCCCCCGCCGCCCTCGCCGCCCCCCGCCGCCGCCGCCGCCGCCGCCGCCGCCGCCGCCGCCGGCCTGTCCATGGCGCGCTGAACCCTCTGCCGCGGGGAAGCCGCCGTCGGGAGGGGAGTGGCGCCCCGGAAGGTCCAGCCGCGCGCCTCTGGCGGCCCCAATCTGCCGCCCGCCCGACTCAGGCGGCCGCCGCCATTAGCTGTCACCTGGCGCCCCGCGTTACCCACAAGGCCTCGCGCGTGGGGTGGGGGGCGGGGAGGGCGGCGCGCGGCCGGGAGCCGGGTCCCCCCCACGCCGCCCCGCCCGAACCCCACCTGGGCGCCCGGCCCGCGAGCCGGCGAGGTAGGGCCCGGGCGACCGGGCACGTCCTCAGCCACTGGGGGTCGAAATCCACCAATGGATTATGCAGAAAGAACGTGCTCTGCTCGGGAAACTATCATACTGACATTAGAGATGCAGGGTTAAAAAAAAAAAAAGTTCAGGGAAATTCAACTACTCAGCGTGATTTGTTTTCCCTCAGTTTTCCTTCCCAGAAAAGTTTGGCGGTGGGAGAAGCCCAGGCCCCCTGGACCTCCCTGGTCTTGACGTGTCCAACCCCGAGCAATCCCACACATTTTACAACCCCTCCTCACTCCGTTCTTACCCAGCCGTCTGTAGGGCAACCAAGTGTTCTGATACCGCCCTCGGAACTTCCGCCCTTGCTTTATATTAACAGTAACATTTAACTTCTGTCAGCTGAATCACGGCTTGTGAAAATCAGGGCAGTAGCTGATGATAAAGGCATTTAGGACATTTGATTCCTGTTCAGTATTTATTTCCCTGCTCATTGTGTTAGGGTTTGCATATCCAACGGGCTCATCCCCTCTCAACCCACCCCTGATTTAGTTGGGGACGGGGATGGGAATCATGGCTAAGCCCCTTTGCCTGTGATTGCCCTGAGTATGACCTATGACCCAAGTCTGGCCAGTGAAATATAAAGGGAATGCTTCCATCCTGATAAAAGGCAGACCTGTAGACAAGGAGTAACTAGTTCCCATCCCAAACCCATCCTGCCCTCCCAGCTTAATAACTTCCAACTGAACTGTGAGCATGTGATGCCTGAAACCCCAGCAGCCATCCTAACACCCACGAGGGGATGAGCCTGGGGTGAAAGGGTGACAGGGTGAGGAGAGCTGGGAGGAAGGAAGGGAAAATCTCCAAATACACTGGAGACCCACCTCTTGCAGGCTTCTGGTTTTCCAAAATTACTAAATCAAATGTTTAACCCACTATTATAGACTGAATGTTTGTGTCTCTCCTGCCACCTCCACCATTTATATTGAAGCCCTAACTCTCAAATTGGTATTGAGGTATTTGAAGATGAGGCCTTTGGGAGGTGATTAGGTCTTAAGATCATAAGGCGAGGGCCCTGAAATGATGGGATTAGTGCCTTTTTTTTTTTTGTCTGCATTGGGTCTTCGTTACTGCGCGTGGGCTTTCTCTAGTTGCCGTGAACCAGGTCTACTCTTCATTGCGGTGGCTTCTCTTGTTGCGGCTCTAGGCGCACAGTTGCAGTAGTTGTGGCGCACGGGCTTAGTTGCTCTGCGGCAGGTGGGATCTTCCTGGACCAGGGCTCGAACCCGTGCCCCCTGCATTGGCAGGTGGATTCTTAACCACTGCACCACCAGGGAAGCCCTGCCAGACTTTTAAAAGGTTTGCCAATATGTGGGTGTGGGGTGGTATCCCACTGTGGTTCGAATGTACATTCCCCTGATATCACCGAACTCCTATTTAACTAAGAAGACTCAGTTCTGACTGCATTCCCAAGAAGTTCCTCCTTGACCCCCTATCTTGGCCCCAAAGCCCCCCAATCTGCCTCTATTAGAGCAGGGTGCACCCTGCATGGGAATTACCAGTTAACTGAACTATCTTCCTACTAGGTCAGACACTTCAAAGGAGGCCACTGTTTTACTCAGTTTTGTTTCCCAACAAAGATCAGCTGACACAGGTCTGGGTCATAGTAGACAGTATTTGTTGATAAATACTGTCTAAAAAAATACTATCGAAAATATTGTCTAAAAAAAACCCACTTGTGGTTCTTAGTCTCATCTATAAAACGACCCCCCAAAAAAACCCAAAACAAACAAAAAACCCCTAAAAAACCAAGCCTATCAATTTTATAAGGTTGTGGGGAGGCTAAATAGTACAGAGTTTGGCACATATGCCCCCAATAAATATCTCCCTTTCTTCCATTCAGGGACCAAGGGGGTTGAAAGTACATGGTCTGGCTTTAGATAGATGCGAGGATAGAAATAGGGAATAAAGTCAGAGGCAACTCTTAAGTCTAAATATCGCCTGAGATGTAACAAAATGAATTGAGCTAGTTGTTTCCCTAATTGTGAGTCACTGTATAGCTGGTAACAGGAGAGTGCGTCTGACCTCTCAGCTTGCAGGCCCACCATCATCTGCCAACACGGACTGAGGTGTGGTAGCAGCATCATAGCCTCCCCAGATGTCCACATCCTAATGCCTGGAACCTGTTGTGTTACCTTACGCAGCAAGGGGGCATTAAGGTTGCTGATTCTCTGACTCTGAGGTGGGGAGAGCAGCCTAGGTTATCCAGAGGGGCCCAATATAATCACCAAGGTCCTTTTTTCCTTTTTCTTTTTTTGGCCACGCGGGGAATCTTAGTTCCCCGACCAGGAATCAAACCTGTGCCCCCTGCAGTGGAAGCGTGGAGTCATAACCACCGGACTGCCAGGGGAGTCCGCTAGGGTCCTTTAAATGTCAACAAGGGAGGCGGAAGAGTCAGAGTTGAGAGATTTGAAGGTGCTGTGCTGCTGGCTTTAGACACAGAGGAAGCGTCCACGACTCCGGGAAAGCAGGCGGCCACTAGAGGCTGGAAAAGGCAAGGAAAGGATTCGCCTCTAGAGCTGCCAGAAGGAACGCAGCCCTGCTGACACCTTGACTTTAGGCCAGGGAGGCTAATTTAAGACTTTGGACCTCCAGAACTGTAAGAGAATAAATGTGTGGGGAAGATAATAAATCAGCACTAAGTTTGTGGTGATTTCTCACAGCAGAAACAGGAAACTAATACACAAGGGCCAATGCCATCTTCTACCATAAATATTGTATGTGCATAAGTGAGGAAAATGTGTTTCTGACAAGGGCTGTTTGACTTGTACGGATCTTCGAGAACGTGCAGTCCATACCCTCACTGAGCAGGTGGACACTAAAGCCTCCTCCCGGGCCTCTCGAGGGGGTGCTGGGAGGGCCTCACATCTTCCAGCCAAGAAGCAGGTCCAGAGCCCAGACGGGAACCCAGGTCCCCACCCGTCCCGACCAGGGTTCTTTCTAATACAGGTTTGTGACATAAAGCTCCCGAAATGAGATGAACAACTTTCTTTTGTAATTTATGTGGACTGCACCGTGGAACAGTCCATTTCAGAAGCACATACGTATTAACCACTATAAATGAATAAGCCGTGTTCTCCGTAACTACTAGAAAAACAAACTAAATCTTAATGGTCATGTCTAAACATTTTAGCTACCTTACATGGTTTAAATACTAAGCATTTAGCTACCCTACATGGTTTAAATACGTTATCACCTTTGCTTTTAAATGACGAATTACTGCAAATAAGGAATAAACCGTATCTGAATCTGAGCCTCATGAGGAAATGAGAATACTTTGTTTTGCTGATCTTTCATCTTCCAGATATGTTTAATACAAAAGACTTTACTAATAATTCCTTAACTAAGTTATAAATCTAACAGTAGATGCCAGAGTATTAGACTCATTTCAAAAATTGGTATTCCGGCAGCATGCTTTAGTGATTCTGTGAACCTAAAAGAATTTGACTGCAATCTATTTCAACCATTAGGTTTTCCTGCGGATGTGCTAATCCTCGTTCTTGTTTGTGCTGCATGTTGCATATATTTATTTCCTTTGGGTGTCCCCAGATTTTACTTTAATGGCCACCAATGGCTATGTCCTCCAGTCAGAGGTGTATATACCCTGTAATCAATTCCTGTATTTTAAGAGCATTCCCCTTATATAGTCCTGCCTTTGCCTAATGCTCCCAAATGCCACATGAGCTGTCCACATGACTGACAGCTGCATTCTGTAGAGGGCTGCAAGTGATGAGATACTGGTCAACAGATTTTCAAACTTTTGAGTATTATTCCTTCCCCAAAACTGTAAGGAGAAGCTTTGCTGCATTATCAAAAATAGATCAGAAAGTACTATGACTATAGTTAGGAAAAACCTGTTATACTATCAGAAATAGATATGATTCCAACTTACTGGAAGGGCTGTCCCAGGAAGAGATTATTCTATTTCATTGCAGAAGGCAAAGCTAAGGCTATTCAGTGGGAATGCAAGAGAGGCAGAATTCAGTTCGATGCCTGCATACGTTTGTTTCAATGCTCTGGGACTTTGGGCAAGTCAATGAACCCCTGCAGCAACAATGCCCTCCACGGTTGAAAAACAGGGATAATAGAACACCACGTGGCCACGAGGGCGCAGTGAGGGTGAAACATAGCCGTGTCTGAAGAAGAACCTTGGAGAGCATTTCAAATACTCATAGTTTTAAAAGAGATACTTACTCTTTTAAGAGTCCTATTGGGATTTTTAAAAAATGGTAAGTTTACTAGTATAACTATTTAGCGTTCTTAGGACACACGTAGATGAATTTCCAGTTAGCCGCATTTGAAGAATTTTAATAATTCTTACCTAAAGAGACATCGAGTATGACTTGTTTCAACCAGTCTCTTAATCTCCCTTAATGTCAACTGCTGTGTTCTCCATCCGGAGTCTGAAAGTCTTGCGTCTCTGCAGCCCAGCACTTTTGTGAAAGCTATCCCTACTTTAATAAAGACAGCTGTGGCCTGACATAGGGAACAGGCTTGTGGTTGCCCAAGGGGGAGAGGGGATGGGGGAGGGAGGGATTGGGAGTTTGGGATTAGCAGATTCAAAGTATTACATATAGAATAGATAAACAACAAGGTCCTACTGTATAGCACAGGGAACTATATTCAATATCCTATGATAAACCATAATGGAAAATATGAAAAAGAATATATATATATATTTATAACTGAATCACTTTGCTGTACAGCAGAAATTAACACAACATTGTAAATCAACTATACTTCAATAAAATACATTTTAAAAAATGAAGGTAGCTGTGGCTTAAAATCTGCATTGTTAATGTACTTAAATTTCCAATATTGTTGGGACTTGGGGAGAGCCCTATACAAGGTTGCTAGTAAGATAAAGGGCATGTGAAGTAGATCCAGGAAGAGCAAGTAAGATGGGCAACATGCACATTTAAGACACATACACAGTTACAGCCCTGGGAATAGAGTGCAATGTTTAGTTAATATATTTATTACAGCAGGTCTTTAGTCATTATTGCCATGAAACATTTGTCATGAAATTTCACAAAATCCTTTCAGCTATTAGTATTAGCTTTTTCTCTTTTCATGGAGTGACACTTTGTTAATTTATGAAATATTTACAGCGTTTACAAAAAGCAAGAGACTGTCTAAAAAATTTCTTATACATACAAAATTTATACATTTATACTACTGCATTTGAGATGTCTTATTTGGTAGACCATTAAGCTATGACATAAAATAATTTACAAAGATATATTTAATCTCTCTTAATTCACTGAAAACAAAACCATATTAGCTATAAATAGTCCTTTACAAATCACTGTAGAACACATTAATTGTTTTTTAACTGTAGCCTTAACTTTTACAAATATACTGACTAAATGAATTAGTTCAGATATCAAATAGAACTGCATTTGAAATTGCATTTAATACTACAAAAAAAAAAAACCTGAAAAAGCAAACCGCTGGGTACTTCAAGTAAAAATTTGTAGAACCAGTTTTTATGCACGCCTGGGTGGGGAGGGGTGTCGAACACCACTGAAATTGAAATGCATAAACACCATACTTTCAAGAATACGCTCAACAAATGTACATCTGCGGCTTTTATTTCAAAGGATGCTGCTCTAGCGACAGCTCACACATCCAAGATGGTCAACCCGACACTTTGGCAGATCAGCTAGTTTGACTAGAGCAACGTTTGCGAAAACATTCACATAAGCAGCATAATGCATCCGACATCTTCAAACAGTGCTATAGAAGGGGTTTCTACCACCTGAAAATAGGTCAGAATCCTAGGCAAGCTCATGAAAGAACTTAGGAAACAGAACTGGCAATGTTAAAAACAATCAAATCATATTTAACTGGGCGTTATCAGTTTTTTTTAAATATAAAAATATGCTTCTCTTGGGGAAAATACTTCATATTCCAAAATTTCAAAATGATGGAAAGCTCATCTACACAGCTATTTGTCCTTAAGTCATCACACTTACGATGGTATGAAATTTGGCAATTATTTAAACACCTTGCTTGTGGATTATGCCTTGGAAGCTGAGCTCAATTTGGTTTTGGCAGGAACACACATCTTTCACATTTGGGTTCCTTTTAGATCACCCTAAGCAACTACTGTAAGCAGTTCGAGGTAAATCCATTTCACAAACATATATTCTTTCCCCTTTAGTTAAAAATGTTGTTCCAATGAGGCCCACAAGATACATATTGTACACATAGTATTTCTGAAGAGGTAAATATAATTTAAATATTATCTTTCAAAAACTGCTTCTGGAAGGTATCAGGATTTTCCAAAACCCCATCTGGGCTCCTTTCTTCCAATTGCCGTGTAGACACTGTAGTTTTCTTGCAATATGTATTCTAGAAGGCACATGTTCAAGAGTTTAAGATTATGTTAGTTCAAGTTCTACATGGAGGCAAATATTTTAACCTACTCTGTACAGAGGCCCCGAATGAAAGTCAGCTATTTCCTTTATTAGAAGTGAGTCTGCACGTGGGGCATCATTTGCGAAGGACTAGAAGGTGAGGTCGAGGGATCGGAAAGCTTGGGAGAGTTGGCGAGCTGCAGCTCCTCAAGTCGCTTTATGTACTCGTCGCGCAAGGCCAAGAGCTCCATGTAGCGCTGCTCCACCGGATTTGGCTGCTGGAAAGAAGCACAGATGTGAGTTCCCACTTTCCGCCACCATGACACGCCTGTGCCCCACATCTGCTGCGGCTGCCGCTTTCTGAACAAACTCACTCGTTGTGGGTTAACACACATCACTTCCTTCAATACTGCGTAATTTACAAATACAGAAAAGCACAAAGATTAATTAAAAAACACCCAGCTATTTGCCACCAAGAAATAACTCACGTACACATATCCGCACACATGCGTCAGCATCTTTTTAAAATGCATCAACCCAGGCACAGCTCCGGGCTCCTGTGTCACCTGTCCCTGCTGCCCGCTTTCACTCCCAGAGGCAACAACTCTTCTCAGGTTGGCATCCAGCCTTCCTTCCCGAGCAGACTTGTGACACTTTTCCTCTCAATGAATATCCAGAAACAAAGTACACCATTCTTCTCTATTTGGTGAAAATTTACATCAATGGTGGTATTCTGTACTTATCGACCGACATTGTGATCCGACTCTTTTTCTCAAGCGGATCCCAGTTGAATTCGTTGAATGAATAAACCACAGCTGATCTATCCATTCCCAATAGTGGGATATTCCCCACTATTATAAGCGACGCCGGGCCATCTTTGGACACATCTCCTCAGACTTGTGTGTGAATGTTTCTCGAAGGAATTTTCCTGGTGGGTGAGGAAGGAACTGCTGGAGAGGACAGTATGGTCTTTTCAACTTTACCAGATGCTGCCCAATTGTTCTCTGAGGTGGGGAGATGACCTTATGCTCCCACTAGTGGCATCTGGTGATTCCTGTAGCTCTACATCCTCATTAGAACTTAGCAACGTAAGAGAAAGAGTTTTTGCCAAGTTGATGAGTATAACATGGTATCTCATGGTAGCTTTAGTTTGCATCACTCTGCCTTAGCACATCTTTTCACGTGCATGGCTGAAAGCAGTGGCTCTGACGGGCAGCCTAGTGTGAATCTCCAGTCTGCCTCTTAACAGCTGTGTAACAACTCTCTGGGCGCCTCCATTTCCCTATCTGTCAAATGGGAATAAAACCAGCCCAGACCACAGGGTTGTCGTGAGACTGAAGTTAGTCAATACAGTCTGTTCTGGTACAACACTGATGTCTTTGATTGATAAATAGGGGACTGATGGCAGTACAAAGGTAGAAGTTACACCAAAACACAATGAGATTCTCCCTGGTACCAAGTACCAATTTAATACTTGGTACTTTTATTTAATATCCCTGGGATGTTAATTGTTTAAACTTTTGTATTGAGACAGAAATTACATACAGTGATGCAAACAAATCTTTAAAAAATGTTCGGCTCAATGAATCTTTGCATACATATACACTAATGTAATCACCACCCAGGCCAAAATATACAACAGAACAGACCCTAGACTCCCTTGCCAACATGTTAAGGTTCTGAAGTGATCAAGGGCAAGCTTCTAGAAAGCTTGAGCAATATATGAGGACATTAAGAAAAAAGCTGAAAGTCTACAGAAGTGCCTTCCTTTATGGCTGTGGCTTCTAGAACTGTCCTGCTTTCCACTGCATTAAGCTATCTGCTGAAGCTGCGAGTACCAACAAGGAAGTTGAGAAGATGCTACGCTGATGAAGAAGGCTATACCCTGGATCTGAGTTGTACTGGTCAGAATGGTCTGTATCAGAGGCAGATGCTCTCCAGGACCTGCATCTCAGAGAAGGGGGCAGGAGCCCTGGGGTTTAAGACTGTGTATGAGTTTCCTGTGGCTGCCATAACAAATGAACATCAACTTGATGGTTTAAAACAACAGAAATTTATTTTCTCACAGTTCTGCAGGGCAGAAAGCCCCAAATCAGGCTGTCAGCAGGGCCACACTCCCTTTACAGGCTCTAGGGGAGGAGCCTTCCTTGCCTCTTCTAGCTTCTGGCAGCTCTAGGTTTCCTTGGCTTGTGGCCACATCACTCCAATCATTCTCTGTTTTTACATGGCCTCATCCTGTCTCTCAAATCTTCCTCTCTTCTCTTATGAGGACACGTACCATTGGATTTAGGGCCTGACTAAATCCAGAAGGATCTCATTTTGAGATCCTGAACTTAATTATATCCTTAAAGACCCTTTTTCCAAATAAGGTCACATTGACAGGTTCCAAGTGGATGTGTCGTTTGGAGGCCACCATTCAACCCACTACGGGCTGCCAAGGCCTGATTGCTGCTTTCATCAGCGCTCTGGTTACAGAGGTGCACGGGTTTGGAGTGGTCTCCTCCTACCTCCTAGCCCCATCCCTCTTGTTAAGTCCCTGTTCTTTTTACTGCATGACTTTGCAGAATGTAAGGTTTTTTCCAAAATGCGTATTGGCATTAGAACAGGAATGCTTGGTAGAGCACCTGACACCCAGTAAGTGCTGCGCACTGCCCGTTAATATCCTTTGCCCATTTTTCTCTGAATGTGCTCCACCGAGGGCCGGACACTGCTCTAGGTGCTCAGGGTACATCAGTGAACAAAGGAGGCCCAAATGCCCACTTTTATGGTGCTTCTCTTCCAGCAGGGGGAGACAAACAACGAAGACAACCCTGTGAGGTACATAGGACGTGGAAGGTGATGAGGCCTACGGAAAAGGAGAGAGCAGGGTGAGAGGGACGGGGACACGCTGGTTACACTCTCAACGGGGAGGCGACCAAGCAGATGCTTGAGTGTCTTGAGGCTGAGCAGGGAGCCCAGTGTGGCCAAATCAGGGTGTGCGGGCACGAGTCTTCGGTGGAGAGGCCGGGAGGTCAGAGGGGTCAGGCATGGCGTGGGGGCCACACAAGGCCTCAGAGGTCTGAGGCTTTGGGCCTTGGGCTTTGACCCCGGGGGAGGCGAGCGGCTGCCTGGACAGTGCTGAGGAGAGGAGTGCTGGCATCTGGGGGGTATATTTCACAAGGAGCACTTTGGCTGCCGTGCTGAGAACACACTAGAAGGAAGCAGGCTGAGAATCTGAGAGTCCAGCTGGAAGGCTCTGCAGCAACGCACAGCCCCAGGCTCGGAGGCTGGACAGGTTTCTGAAGGCCGAGCCCAGCAGGCTCTCCTGACAGCCTGGGATGAGAGAGCAGGGAGACGAGGATGACTGGAAAACGGAAGCTCACCTGTGGTGACACGAGCGTTTGCTGGGGATGGTATGTTCACAGCCTCGACTGTGCTCATAGTGTCACAGGTATAGACACGTGTGAAAACCCACCGCACTGCACACTTGGAACGTGTACAGATTACTACATGTCAATTATACCTCAATGAAGCTGTTGTTTTAAAGTGGGCAGGCGGGAGAATGAGTGTAAGGTTTCTGGGCAGGGCGTGTAGGATGGAGCTGCCGAGTGCTGCGATGAGGAAACCCGCGGGAGGAGCAGGTTCGGGGAACGGGAGGTCTGTGTGGACGTGTGACATCTGCTGTGTCAGGACCACTTACCAGTAAACATTTACCACCAACAGTCCATCCTTTCCCCTCCGCCACCTTCTCACCCTCCCCAGTCTCCGAACCTCCATGCTCTGTTTCTGGCCTTGGCTATTTTGAAAACCTCTCTTTCCCATATGACTGTCAGAATCTGTTTGTTATTGTACCAGCAAGTACAATTAAGACAAGACAAATAAATGAGAGGTAACACAATCATTTTTGCCGATGACGAGGCTATAGAGTTAGAAAACTATTAGAAATAAGACAATTCTATCTAGTAATGTGTACAAAATATGTAGAAGTCATTAGTCTATAAACAAACAAAACCAATTTAGAGGATATAATAGAAGGAAAGAGTGCATTTGTGACAGTGTATCAAAGGACACAATGATGAGAAATGAAATTCGTAGTCAAGTGACTATAAATCCCACACCTCGACGTCTCCCTTGGGGAATGAAGCATGAAGTTCTAACTTTTCTATCAGAAATGACTTAAACCCCACCCACGTAAGCCTGTGAATGTCTGTCCTCGTTGTGATCCTAAGCAAAATGGGAACGGCCCGGGGCAACTCTGGTTCACAGCCACGTGGAGTGCAGAGGTCCCCAAAGGACAATACGCGACTCACCAGCAGCCGAAGGTCCCACGCAGGTTTACGTGACTAAATTATCCTTAGGCTTTCAGCATGAGCAACTTCCTCATATTACATAAAAGTACCAAGTTTGCTTATTCATTGCTTGTCAAATGTAAGCATCGGTCTGATAGTTTACCACAGTCACTGCCTGTATACCAACTGGGCCACACAACTGAGTAATGGCTTCAGTGGTTAAGGATATTCTTTTAGGTCTACATTATATAATTTGCAAAGTCCTGTGTGATTGGATTGTAATCTATTTCTGTATGAAATAATGTCCAGCATAAGATCTTTCGGGAAACCTGATGCACTTCATTCACACTTCCGTTTCCACATTTCTCCTCGATTGTTTATCATCATCGGCTTACGTTCCTGGGTGCCCCTGCCAGTCTGGGAGCTCCTTGTGGGCAGAGACCACCTCTTCTTAATTTCTGGGTCTCCCCAGTGCCTGACGCATGGGAACGCTCAGTACTCGGTAGATGAAAACACAAGATGCCGAGCGACAACAAAGACGCGTGTAGGACCCTTGACGTTCAGAAAATCTATATAGAAAGGGTAAGCTATTTTCTTCGGGTAAATGTCACAGATCCTAAAACACACCAATCAGTGTCTCAAAATAAAAACCTCAATCAAACAAATATGCATTCCTACCCGGCCCAGTTCCATTTTGCTAAGAGAGAACAAGGGGGAGAACAAGGGGGAGAAACACATCACAGTAAGTTCTGCCAGTGATGTCCCTGCAAACTTGACTTGTCACACAATTGTCATTACCTTTGTATATCATAAATGAATTGCTCTAAATGCCTGCAATTACAAGAATTTCTCCAAGTACAAATGGGTGACGGGAGATTATAGAATCTGTACAGAAATTGTCAACATTTTCTAAAAAACAGTGGTTTTTTAAAAAGCCATGATAAATGCAGAAAAGGTGAAATTTATAGGACAAACAGTGCTCATCTATATTTTTTAATCAGAAAAGGAACACACCCCATGTAACACTGCTTAGAATCCTGTAAAAATTCCCATTTCCTCTTTACTTGATATTCCAAATGCCGGAGCTACGCTAAAGGCATTCCCTCTGTGTGCTTCTCAAATCCCAAACTAAACAAGTGTATGTTCTCAAGCCCTGGAATCTGTCACTTTCCAAAAGACTACACATTTCAACCATTACGAAATTGCAAAAGGCTTTCATGCAAGCAAGCAGAGACCTTGAAACAAGAGGGCCAGCTTAAACGTGCATTTCCCCAGTGGGAAGAGAGAGCACACACACACTGGCGTGTGGCCAGCTGCCAGAGTGGAATAAACAAACCGAGGGCCAGACTGAGCACCGGGCCCTGCTGTTGCCCGACTACTTGTAGTGGGATTAAAGCTGCTGCTTACGCAAGACTGGCCTGGGACTGCAGGAAAACGTGCAAACCTTTACAGAGAGCAACCGCAAATATTGACTATTTAGAGCACTTAGAACAAATGGCTCAGTGGACATACTTCTGAGCCCTCACAAACAGGCTGGACTTTCCTTCTGAGCTTGGATGCAGTGAGGCTGGGAGAAGGGAAAGCCTGACTGTGCCTTTAATAAAATGTGCAGTCTTTCGCTTCAAAAGTCACCATCGCCACGCTGGACCGAGAAATGGCCAAATGACTGTACTATCCTGTGACAGATCAATTATCTCTACTTTAGAAGTAAAGACCTTCAGTAAAGAGCACTCTCATATTAGCTGACAAGTACATACACCTGAACAGAGAGTAGAAAATGTTCCTTTTCCTTAAAGGACCATCTCAGTCCAGTCGCTGGAAAGAACCTTCTTATGATGTCTAACAACTTACAGTGATTAAAGAAAATCCTTGACAATCAAAACTCAGAAATTTTCCAGAGCTTTAAAATAGTTTACATCTTAGTAAAAATAAAAAATGTATTATTCATGTTGTCAGGAAAAATGTAAGTTTAACACCAATCAAAATAAATGGTTTAGTGGGTCTTCCCTGGTGGCACAGTGGTTAAGAATCTGCCTGCCAATGCAGGGGACACGGGTTTGAGCCCTGGTCTGGGAAGATCCCCCACGCCGCGGAGTAACTATGCCCGTGCGCCACAACTACCGAGCCTGTGCTCTAGAGCCCACGAGCCACAACTACTGAGCCCGTGAGCCACAACTACTGAAGCCCACGCTCCTAGAGCCCATGCTCCACAACAAGAGAAACCACTGCAATGAGAAGCCTGCGCACCGCAACAAAAGAGTAGCCCCCACTCGCTGCAAGTAGAGAAAGCCCGCGTGCAGCAACGAAGACCCAACGCAGCCAAAAATAATAAATTAAATTAATTAAAAAAATAAATGGTTTAGTAATTAACAATTTTTAACTAAAGTTGTGTTTAAAAGCAAGTGTCACGGATGAATGGATAAAGAAGATGTGGCACATATATACAATGGAATATTACTCAGCCATAAAAAGAAACGAAATTGAGTTATTTGTAGTGAGGTGGATGGACCTAGAGTCTGTCATACAGAGTGAAGTAAGTCAGAAAGAGAAAAACAAATACCATATGCTAACACATATATATGGAATCTAAAAAAAAAATGGTTATGAAGAACCTAGGGGCAGGATGGGAATAAAGACGCAGATCTACTAGAGAATGGACTTGAGGACACAGGGAAGGGGAAGGGTAAGCTGGGACGAAGCAAAAGAGTGGCATGGACATATATACACTACCAAATGTAAAAGAGATAGCTAGTGGGAAGCAGCCACATAGCACAGGGAGATCAGCTCGGTGCTTTGTGACCACCTAGAGGGGTGGGATAGGGAGGGTGAGAGGGAGGGAGACACAAGAGGGAAGAGATATGGGAACATATGTATATGTATAACTGATTCACTTTGTTATAACGCAGAAACTAACACACCATTGTAAAGCAATTATACTCCAATAAAGATGTTTAAAAAAACCCATTAAAAACAGATGCTTAGTCAATAAAATAGTTGAGCCAAGTGGACTCAAAAAATAAAAAAATGAAAGCAAGTGTCATTTTTTAGTCTGCTATTTTTCCTTTCGTAAATTTTTGAAAAGCCACAAAAAAGAACGAAATAATGCCATTTGCAGCAACATGGATGGACCCAGAGATTGTCCATACTGAGTGAAATAAGACACAGAAAGACAAATATCATATGATATAGCTTGTAAGTGGAATCTTAAAAAAGGGTATAAACGAACTTAGTTATAAAACAGAAGTAGAGTCACAGATGTAGAAAATAAACTTATGGTCACCAGGGGGAAAGGTGGGGGGAGGGATAAACTGGGAGACTGGGAGTGACATATACACACTACTATATATAAAGTAGATAACTAATAAAGACCTACTGTATAGCACAGGGAACTCTACTCAGTACTCTGTGATGGCCTATATGGGAGAAGAATCTAAAAAAGAGTGGATACAGGTATATGTATAACAGATTCACTTTGCTGTACACCTGAAACTAACACTACATTGTAGATCAACTATACCCCAATAAAAATTTAAAATAAAATAAAAATTAATAAAAACGTACTACATAACATTATTTAAGTCCAGAAGTGGTACTCAGTCGACATCACTATAGTTCACGATGCTACTTCACTTACTTGTTGCTTGATTCTGGGGTTCCATCTAATGTAGTAATTCACCCAAAGTTCCAAGTGACGCATACTGGCAACTGGATATAAAACTCGATTGATTTCTTTAGTGTAGAAGGGATTTTTGAATTTGTCTTTATTACTGTTTATCAGCGACCATAAAGAAACAGTTCTTTCTGTAACTTTCTAGAGGAAAGAGAAAGTAGAAAGCCTAAGTAAAAACACACCCTGGTACACAAACCATTTTGCAGGTTGCGGCGATACAGCTGAGCATCAACTTGAATCACACATGTACATTATCCCCATAATAGCTCAAAAAGCCTTCTGCACCTGCGAGTGCCGAGCACCACTTCCCAATATTTGCATAGATAATGGCTTGAGAGCCACTGTTTCTGCCTGAAGAGAGAGGGGAAGGATGCTCTAACATTAAATGCAACTCACTGACCTAAGAAGACTATTCCTGGCTAGGGAAAACATTTATGAACAGATGGGCAGTACGCTCTTTTGAATTCAGCAGCAAGAAAAATTATCATAAGATCTCGCTGACTTTTTCCATTTTTGTGTTTGTTAGAACTACAAAATCTCAACCTGTATCTACTTGACAGCAGGCATCTAGACAAAGCGCTATGTTAATCAAACATCCAGATGTTTAATGCATCATGCCAGTATCCAGATATTTGAAACACGTGGATAACTGACTTCACTGAATCTTCAATTTTCAGTCTGGTGTCCATCATCTCATACAGATATTCACATCTTCACTGTTTTTTAATTATAGATTTTTACCCATTTTGATCCTAAGTAGAGGAAAATCAAAACTTGGGAAATAAAAGTACAAATATTAAAATTACTGAAGGCAGAATTGGAAACTCTTCCTAGTAATGACATCAAGAAGAAAGGACCAGTAAGCTAAAACTGGAAGCTGAAAAGAACAGCTTGAAATAGTGACTGAAGAAATTTTTTGAACATACACGTTTCGTGCATGTGAACGGTAATAATAGCAGCATAATTTTGCCTTCCTTGGGATCCACCTAAAACTTCACTTGTCCCTTTCTGATTCCACAGTCTACACTGCCTTGTGTTTATTGGCATGCTTGTTTTTATTTTTATACATACACACAGTTGATTTAAAGTCAAACAGCTTGACAAGGTTTGTTATGAAAAAAGTAGTCTCTCACCTTTCTCCCCCAAGCAACTGTGTTTGATTTTTAAAATTGATTTGGTTATTTGGTACTTACCTCCACCCCCGTGAGAAACACCCTTTTCTTGTTACTTGTTGACTATAAAGTTACAGGCATTAACTGCTGACACTGCCACAGCGAGAACGTTCCTCCCCATCCTGCTGTGCTCGCACCTTCTACCCTGCCTCAGACCCCCAGTTTACAGCGTTGCTCTGGTTAGATCCATGTTTAGGGTTTAGATTGCTATGACTCAGCAAATGCTATTCCTAGGTAAGTCATGTCTTTTCGACTCTGATTTCTTTTCCTGTTCAATTTCTGTTTTTGTTTTCCTTTAATTTAACAGCTGTCTATTCTGCTTGCTTACTTCTCTTGGCATCTATCACTCATTCAACCCCAAACTCTTCCTCCAATGTCTTTAAAACTCTGATCAGGACACTCAGCACATCTGGAGTCCCCAGGTGCATCCTGGGAGGAAGGAGCTGCCCCGGCCGCCCCCGCGCCATGCACCCAGCTCTCGTTCAGGAAGTCTCTTCTGTTTCGCCCTCTGAGGCTTCCCTCTGGCCTCTCTGTGCTGGAGCTCCTAGCTTCCTGAACTCCATGCAGTCTTCTTTCTTGATGCCACGTGTGTCTGAGGACACGTTTGGTCTACTTCACATCTGGTTGACAGTTGGGTGGCGAGAGGATTCTAGGTTGAAACCATTTTCCTTTAAAATTCGGAAGGCAATGCTCCGCTGACTTCTACTTTCCAATATTGCTGCTGAAGAATTCAGTCTTCCTTATTTCTGTTTCTTTGCAAATAACCTACTCTTCTTCTCTTTGATCTCCTAGTTTTCTTATCTCCATTTCCTACCTGTCTCTATGCCCTACTTTTTGGGAGACTTTCACCCTCATCTTACAACTCTTCTGCTGAATTTTAGATTTCTATTGATAGCACATTTTTTTAAATTAATTAATTTCTTTTTGGCTGCGTTGGGTCTTTGTTGCTGCGTGCAGGCTTTCTCTAGTTGTGGTGAGTGGGGGCTACTCTTTGTTGCAGCGCACCAGCTTCTCATTGCGGTGGCTTCTCTTGTTGCAGAGCACGGGCTCTAGGCACAAGGGCTTCAGTAGTTGTGGTGCACGGGCTTAGTTGCTCCGCGGCATGTGGGATCCTCCCCGTCCAGGGCTCAAACCCGTGTTCCCTGCATTGGCAGGTGGATTCTTAACCACTGCACCACCAGGGAAGTCCCTTATAGCATGTTTTTAATTTCAAGTTTTCTTATCTCTAAACGTTCTTTCTAAATAATATCCTGTTATTATTTCATGGTACCAATATTTTCCTATCTTTCTTGGGATATTAACTGATAGCTTCCTGTCTAGGTTTCTCCCCACCCTACATGGTAACTATTTTCTCCACGCTGTTTTATTTCCCTCCTGCTTGTTGCTATTATGTAAGCTCTGAAGTCATGCGGCTTGGCAACTTGAGCTTCACCATGGGGAACCCTAGCTGTTGGTAATCTTCAGGTCCTTCTTCTTGGGCTAGTCAGTTTCTCTAGAGATGATTCCTTCTTTTTTTTTTTTTTTTCCAAATTGAAGTGTGATTCACGTACCATAAAAAAAACGTACCATTTTAAAGTCTACAATTCACTGGCTTTTAGTACTTTCCCAACGTTGTCCAACTGCCACCTCTATGAAGCTCTAAGACATTTTCATCATCCCCAAGGGAAACCCTGTACACATTAAGAAGTCACTCCCCATTCTCCCCTCCCTCCAGCCCGTCAACCACAAATCTGCTTTCTGTCTCTATGGACTTGTTTTTTCTGGAAGTTTCATATAGATGAAATCATACAATATGTGCCTTTTTTGTGTCTGGCTCCTTTCACTTAGCATGTTTTCAAGGTTCATCCATTTGTGGCATGGCTCAGAACGTCATTCCTTTTGATGGCTGAATAATATTCCACTGAATGGATAGATCACATTTAGTTCATCTATTCATCAGCTGATGGACAGTGGGGTTGTTGACGTCTTTTAGCTATTCTGAGTAGGGCTGCCGTGAACATCTGTGTCTAAGTTTTTGTTTCAACCCCTGTTTTCATTCCTCTTGGGTACATGCCACTAGCAACATCCAAGGGTTCCATTTCCTCCCCATCCTTGCCAACAGGCTCTCACCTGAAAGATAAGGACCTGCTGCCAGAATGCTGGGAGTGAGCAGGCGGCATGGGCTGGGCCTTTCACAGACCAGCTCTTCCCATTCACCTCATCCCCTGAGGACACTCAGGTCCCCAGCCCGGATACCTACTCTCACCCTCTCTCGAGAAGAAACCTCTGTCCTTAACTCCAGAGACAAGTGGAGGTGATCTGGGGAAGCTACCTGCTCATTCTAAACAGACCCTCAGGTTATCTTTTTTGTTTTTTCCCTTCAGGTTATCGTACCCTTCCCTCTTTGTCCCATACGCTGGAACACCCTTGCCCCAGAACCCCTGAGTCATATGGGGTTGCTGTGATGCAAAGTGGCCTGGTTCTTGGCTTCCCCACTGCTGGTTTGCGAGTCACTTTTCTCAAGTAAAGTTATTTCCCACTTATCTACTTAGTTTCCAGCTTCCAAGTTTGTTGCTGTGTCTCCTTCCTTATTTCCCCCTGTTCTTGGGGGTTTATGCCTTTTAAAAAAAAATTTCCCTTATTGACATTTTTATGGCATTTTGGGAGGGTGACCTTGCATGCCTTTAACAGCCATTCCTACTCTAATAGCTAAGATATGGAAGCAACCTAACTGTCCATCAACAGATGACTGGATAAAGAAGATGTGCTAGGGGCTTCCCTGGTGGCACAGTGGTTAAGAATCCACCTGCCAATGCAGGGGACACGGGTTCGATCCCTGGCCCGGTAAGATCCCACATGCCGTGGAGCAACGAAGCCTGTGCGCCACAACTACTGAGCCTGCGCTCTAGAGCCGGTGAGCCACAACTACTGAGTCCGCGTGCCACAACTACTAAAGCCCGCGCACCTAGAGCCTGTGCTCTGCAACAAGAGAAGCCACTGCAATGAGAAGCCCGTGCACTGCAATGAAGAGTAGCCCCCGCTCGCCACAACTAGAGAAAAGCCCGCATGCAGCAACGAAGACTCAATGCAGCCAAAAATAAAATAAATAAAAATAAATTTTAAAAAAAGAAGAAGATGTGCTATGTATATACAATGGAATATTACTCAGCCATTAAAGAATGAAATAATGCCATTTGCAGCAACACAGATGGACCTGGAGGGTATTATACTAAGTGAAATAAGTCAGACAGAGAATGACAAATACTGTATGTGTCCACTTATGTGAGGAATCTATAAAGCAAAAGTGAGCAAATGTAACAAAACAGAAACAGACTCACCAATAGAGAGAACGAACTAGTGGTTACTAGCGGGGAGAGGGAAGGTGGGAGGGGCAAGATGGGGTGGGGGATTAAGACGTACAAACTACTAGGTATAAAATAAACAAGCTATAAGGATGTGTAGCACAGGGAAATATAGCTGTTATTTTGTAATAACTTTAAATGGAGTATAATCTATAAAACTATTGAATCACTGTGTTGTACACCTGAAACTTATACAATATTGTAATCATCTATACCTCAACAAAAAAGTCATTCCTACTCCCTGAAGGCAAAGTCAATGTCTTACCCCTGAAATAAACACGATACACTCAATAACCCCTGGTTGAAGTGAAAACGCCCAAGCTTGGGGTACAGAATGAGAAACTTTGCATTAACCACAAACCAAGCTATCAAATTCTTTGTTATTTCACAGCAGACTAAACACGTTTTGGTGAGTCTTTAGCTAAAAAGATGTTAAAGATGTTAAAACACTCACCTGTTTCTCTCGAGCGGACTCACAGTTGTATAAGAAAGTACCAAAGCGGCAACTGTACAGATGATCCAAAATTATAATCAAAAACCGTTCATTGAACTCAAAAGCTGTAGGGAACTAGACGAAAACAAACAAGCAAACAACGCATGAAAACTTGGGGCTGATCTCACACAGAGCCGAAAAGAGGTGCATAAATGCTCCAGGAGGACAGCTGAGGCTGTGGTCTGCAGCGTGCTACAGCTCACCTGTTGGTGCTTTGCACAGGGCTGAAGAGCTTAACTGAGCATCAAGTAAAGGAACAAAGAGGGAAAAAGGGAAAATAAGCCCATTTTCTGGGCTCTCCTGAGCGTACAGGACACACAGGATGGTTTAATTATTTACGGTAGTCTAAGATAGCAGACTCGCCTACACACGAATGCCAGTGTAGGATGAACTGGAAAAGACGACTTGCTATTGTCAATTATGCGGCTCCTCCACCAGCAGAGAGAGTACAGTTAAATAGTAAAATTTTAAAACGTTATTATGAAAAATCCCAGTCAATATAAATAGTAGTGAGAATAAAAAAAGTGAACCCCGTGTACCCATCACCCGGCTTCAACAGTTATCCGCACGTGGCCAAACTTGTTGCATCTCTATCCCTACCCTGTGTTACTCTGAGGCAAATCCCAGATATTACATCAAAATATTTCAACATTAAGTCAGATGTATTTTCATCCTAATATCTCTTACCTGTTTTGACATCTGCCATACACAATCAACAAACTGGAGAAAAATAGGAGATCGGTCAGCGTCGGCATGGTTTTTATCGCCATGACCTATTCTCTGAAAGGAAGTGATGATTTGTTTTAATCTCTGGGTACAAAACTGAGGAAGCATATTACTCACAAAGTGTGACAATCACAACTCGGCAATCTGCATTCTAAACGCCAAGCTTCCCAGAGAGTGAATAGTATTTTTTTTTCCCATGGCAATACAGAAAATAACGTATGGTTTCAAAATAATGGAAATTAAGTATATAAACTTCTATAATATATCAATACAAACTGAGAAAGCATCATGATGCTATGTGAACGTGACAACTATTTTATCCGATTGGAATTTCGTACAAGTCGTGGGCAGCTGCAGGTAGAGTTAAGTTACCAGTTGCTAAGGGACCAATCCCAAAGTTTCAAGTCTTGAAACCATGTCCAAAAGGGTGTGATTATTATAATTAAAAGTTCTCTAAAAAAAAAAAGGTTCTTTCTCAAAAACAAGACAAAAAACCTCACCATTTATTCATTTACTAAACAATGACTCTTTCTACTTGACGATGCTATTCACACTACTTGTGAAATTCAGATGAAGGCTACAAGGCTACACAGCAGTGTTTCTGAAACTGTCTATGGATTCTCTTCATGAGAACCATGTGGGGAACTTGTTCAAAATGCTTATTCAAAGGGTGCCTGGAAACAAGACACCCTTTTAATAGGAAATTTAATTTTAATAGGCTCTTTAGGAAAATAGGAAATATGAATTTTAATAGGTTCTTTTGGTTTTCAAAATGTCTATCAGAGAATAGTAAAAGCCTCAACAAAAAGTCTAGCATTTCTACAAAATATTTGGCTCTAATAGTTATAATATTAGTTGAGAAAGGAGCATCTTCCTTCTTTTGCACAATTTCAATTTAAACACTTTTTGTATTACTTTCAAGCGAAACTATTAATAGTGCAGATGGACAAACATGTCTCCTAAAAAGACTGGCTAAACCCAAGGCGTCACACATTTTCAAACCTGCAGAGTGTTTTTCATTACACTCCTCAGATTTTCTTTTTAAAAGGAAATCACTGGTTTCACAAATAGTTTTTTTAATCCCAGATGGTGGTGATCAGACATTTAAAAAACTAGCTTTATTGTTTACTTACAGATGCGAATTTGTGTCCAAAACTGATCCATTCTTTTTGGACCAATATTTCAAAGCCCTCGATGCTCCGGTAATAACTGTCCAACATCAGCATGGCCAGGGACGTCAGCTGGGCAGTCCTGTCCCATCCGTCGCTGCAGTGCACCACCACCGAGCTCTTCCCTGAAGAAACCCTGTCTGCGACCTGGATGGCTCCCGTCAAAACGAGCTGCCAAAGAAAAACATGCGAGTCAGTAGCGAGCTGGAAGGGACTGCTTGAATTTGAACTGATAGCTTTTAGCCCTAGTTAAAGTTCGTTTTAAAATACTATTAATGTCTAGAACAGAAAGAGTTCTGAAAACGGAAGGCCAGAAGCTGCAGGGTCTGTTGCTTTTCCTCTAAAGAAACTGCCTTCGAATGCAAGTAGGTATTAAAAAACAAGACAAATACACGAAAACCAAACCACATTTCAAGCTTTCTTTCACATATGTGATTGTACGAGTTCACTAGGGCTGTCGTAACAAAGTCACACAGACTGGGTGGCTTAAATGACAGAAATGTATTATCTCCCAGTTCTGGAGGCTGGAAGCCCAAGATCAAGGTGTGGGCAGGGTCACGCTCCCTCTGAAGGCTCTAGGGAAGGACCTGATCCAGGCCCATCTCAAAGCTTCTGGTAGTTCCTTGCCTTCTGGCAGCATAACTCCAATCTTCAGATGGTATTTTCCCTGAGCATGTATCTGTGTCCAAATTTCCCCTTTTCATAAGGACACCAGCCTTATCGAATGAAGGGTCCACCCTACTCCGGTCAGACCTCACCTTAACCAATCACATCTGCAGTGACCCTGTTTGCAAATAAGGTCACACCCTAAGGTACTGGGGGTCAGGACGTCAACATATAAACTTTGGGAGGACACAATGCAACCAATAACAGTGATCACGTTAGAAAAATCACTGGCCCAAGAGGTCCAGTCTAGACCTTAAAGGCATGATACAATGGAAATCACCTTCTGGCCTTTAAATCGACAAGATATGAACCCTTATGTGGCTCATAAATTGCGGAATCCTCACCTGCAGATAAACTGACAGCCTCTAGTAGAAATCTGAGACCTAGCAGTGACTAAATGTATGCGTACGAAGAGCTACTGCTCTGACGGCATTTTTTGATGATTTAAGTATTTACAGAAGTACACTTTACAAACAGTAGAATTTACCTGTAAGTGTACACTTCGATATGGTTTAATACACTTATACAGTTTTGCGGCCATCACCACCATCCAGTGGCAGAGCAGTTCTATTACCCAAGATAGTTCCGGGTGCCAATCCCTGTTCCCACCCTCAGCCCCAGACAACCAATGATTTGCTTTCTGTCTCTACAGTTTTGCCTTTACTAGAAATTTCACAGAAATGGAATCCTACAGTAGCTGGTCTTTTATGCCTGGCTTCTTTCACTCAGCATAATGTTTTCGAGGTTCATCCATGTTGTAGCCTGTACTGGTTAGGCTCCATGACCAAAGGGCTGGGTTTGAAACCTCATTCTATTTTTAACATGTCTCACCTTGAGCCAATCACATAACTGTGGTTCTTTTCTTGCTCAAGTGAGGAGTGAATGGTACCCCCAACCAGTATATTCACCTTTTCAGACCTGTGTAGTTATTTCCTTTAAAAAATTAAACACACCTATGCAGTGGTTAAGAATCCATCTGCCAATGCAGGGGACACGGGTTCGAGCCCTGGTCCAGGAAGATCCCACATGCCGCGGAGCAACTAAGCCCGTGAGCCACAACTACTGAGCCCACACGCTGCAATTAGTGAAGCCTGTGAGCTCTACAGCCCGTGCTCTGCAACAAGAGAAGTGACCGCAATGAGAAGCCCGCGCACCGCAACAAAGAGCAGCCCCCGCTCACCACAAGTAGAGAAAGCCCGCGCGCAGCAACAAAGACCCAAAGCAGCCAAAAAATAAATTAATAATAATAAAAAAAATTTAAACCCACCTAAACTGTATCTTTTTGCTTTGTCTACAAAAGCCCTTGAAGAGCCATTCTCAAAATCTACAGAAAAGTTATAAAGGTACTACAGAAGGTTCCCATATACTCGACCCAATTTCCCCTATTATTGACATCTTAGAATAGTATGGTACATCTGTCACAACTATGAACCAATATAGATATATTATTAAATTATTAATAAACTTACTTTTAATGAAGGCCATGCTTTATTCAGATTTCCTTAGTTTTTACCTAATGTTCTCTTATTCTAGTCCAGAATCCTATCCACGATACCATATTACATTTAGTTGTCACAATTAGATCTTTTGCAATTCATTTTTGAGGATGATAAACTATGAAAAAAACCCCGAAAGTTCGAGAGACTGACTAAAATTATAACTCCTGTCAAGTTGGAAAATAAATTTTGACTAGAAAACACTCTATCGTCAGAATCCACCTATTTAAGGTTGGCTTTTTGTTTGTTTATAGAACTAAATGGTGGCTTCTAAAATTGTTAGTTCCCTCACATAACTTCAAGTACTTTTTTTTTAAATTATTATTTATTTTATCTATTTATTTTTGGCTGTGTTGGGTCTTTGTTGCTGCGCATGGGCTTTCTCTAGTTGCAGCGAGCGGGGGCTACTCTTCGTTGCGGTGCATGGGCTTCTCATTGCAGTGGCTTCTCTTGTTGTGGAGCATGGGCTCTAGGCGTGCAGGCTTCAGTAGTTGTGACTCATGGGCTCTAGAACGCAGGCTCAGTAGTTGTGGCACACGGGCTTAGTTGCTCCACGGCATGTGGGATCTTCCCGGGCCAGGGATCGAACCTCTGTCCCCTGCATTGGCAGGCGGATTCTTAACCACTGCGCCACCAGGGAAGTCCCAACTTCAAGTACTTTTAAAAGAATGGAGGTTTTTGATGCCTCTATCAAGATGAAGGATTGAATATAATAAAAACACAAAACTCATTCTTTAAACAAAGTCAATTTGAGGTAAGTTTCAATAAAAACAATTGCTCTAGGTTCTTGAGGGTCATACCCAGTAATGGTTCAATAATAAATTATCTACTCCTAAATAAACCTGGGTGAAAGCCTCAACTACTTGCTATTGACGCGTTGGAAAGTGACATCTCTACAAACTCTAAAAAATATTCTGGAGATAATATTGTGAAATCTTTAATTTAGGTAAGCAAATTGTAAAGAAACACAAAATTGTCAAATGTAGAGCTACATACAACAAATATTTTCTCTCTCGCTGTTCAGTTTTTTTTTAAATTTAAGGAATCAAAAAAATTTCCTGATCCACTAAACCATTACTTTCTTTTTTTATATATGTGTATCTTTTTTCAAAAAAATATACTTGCCTTGATATGTTCCAACCAGTGAGTAGATTCTAAACTGGACAACCAGTGGGATTCTTCCACATTAGGATAAACAATGTCTTTGACTTTCTTCAAAGATTCCCGCATGACATGAATGTTATGAATGTCTAAGAAGAAAAGTTCGGCGTTATGATACGCATCATCACTTTCATATCCTCCTCCTGTCGCCTAAGAAACAATAAGATACACAAAACAGTAAGTTGGGTTTTCTATTGCTTCAGTAACTTACACAAATATTTCAAAGGTTATTGGTCCTCCAAATCTCAACCTAAGAACTTGCAACTTAGATACGATAATTGATGTGACCCGACTTCCTATCTGATGCTAGGCGTCAACAACATTAGTCACACTTTGAGCTAGGGAAAAAAGACGGTGAGTTGGCAATTTCCGGAGGATCTGTATTTGTGAGAAAAAATCATTTTCAAAATGTTCTATAATTACTAGCTCTTCTTCTGGATCTGGAAAGGCAAGAGCAGGTTCTGAATGGTCGTTGTCTTCCATCGGATTTTAACAGTACTCTTCAGGGGCAGGCTCCCATGGGACTGGACGGGCTAGAGGAAAACGACAGGCTTTGGAGACAGATAGACCCAGGTCGATAGCTCAGTTTCAGCCCCTCTTTGCTGTGTGATCTGGGGCAAGGCACTTAACCTCTCTGCGCCTCAACGCTGTCTCCTGTAGAACAGGGGATAATACTACCTAGGTCTCATAAGATTAAAAGGAGCCAGGCTCTATAACAGCTAACACCAGCCACCATTTAATGATACTGTGATTCTTGCTTTACATAATTTTATCTAACTCTTACAGCAATGCTGCAAGACAGGTATTACTAACTGCATTTTGAAAATGAGAAGAGATGCTATTTAACTACACCCAAAGTCAGAGGTAAGCAGCAGAATTTAAGTCATCTGACTTCACAGCCTGAACCTTTTCTAGTGCCCCATGACTGTCTGTGTGCTATGCAAACACCAGGACAGTGCTGCACGTGGTGGGCCCTGGAGGGACAAAAGGTTTCAAGGGGGACGAGATGGAGATGGCTACCACCTGCCGTGGCGCCTACCAGCATCCACCCGCTAGGCTGGGCGTCACTTCCCTTTCACAGGGTCGTGAAGATGCCTCTTTTCCACGAAGACAAAAAGAAACACTCTGGCTTTGTTTAGGAACCTGGCTGCATTCTGCTTAATGCTTTAAAATGCCATGGAACGTGTGGCCTCCGGCCTTTTAAGAAAAAGTTAAATTATTCGGGGACCTTCGAAGAAAGCAAGCTGAAATGGAAGGATGCTAATTAACATCATAAAAACATATGAATATGTAAACTCACCAGTAAAGGTAAGTAAACAGTCAAAGCCAAGTTGCACTATCTCGGCAGTGCCCGCAGGTAAAGGACAGACAAGCGACATGCCTGCCATTGCCACGGAATACCTCTTCTCTTTTCATTTACAATTGAAGGAATATAAACTTGTAGCTCGGGACAGAAGGGCCAATACATCCTATGGTTTTTTTCCGGGGTTAGTCACAGAGAAGGTTTCCTGCAGTAGAAGTAAGGCTACCACTTGAACTTCAAACCTGGAGACCTATGTACAAGCCAGAGGCCTTGATCTCCAGAGACTCTAGGTAAGAAATTGTATTTTATTTAGACAGAAATGTGTTTTTAAAGCTTGCTACAAATGGCATCAGTAGTAAGTAGACAATAAACGTTCACTTTGTTTTTAAATAGTTATCAGCTAATGAATCCATACACAAATGGGTCATATTCCCCTCTCCTTGGTTACCCCTACCTCAGGGAATAACACCTTGCAGCTGCCATCAGAGGTCACAACAGAGGTGCACCTATCCCCCTGGCAGTCACTGTTGTGAACTGGATCTGCAAGCCTCTCACACGAGGACACACGTTACCCTCCCACGGACATGTGACCTGTTTCTCTGTACATGTGGTTTGTAAACAGTTAGTGATTTTCAAAGACATTCCTAACTCTGGAGTTTCTTTCGTAGATCACTGAAGATGATAGGAGGAAAAAGTAATAATTCATTGCCAAAGTTTCTGCCAAAAACAGACATTAACACAGTCCTGCTTTAATTCATCACAGGCTGCTGGATCTTATCTGCCTCTAGGTTTCCTTTGTTTGTTTTTTTCTTTAATTTAAAATGGTGCAATGTTGCTTGTTACATACAGGGCTGTAAATTTCTAAATATCCACAAGGGCAGAACAATTAGGTCCAAAGAGGAGAGAATTCAGAAGGGTAAAAATCAATCAGTCAAGCATAGACTGAGTTCCCAAAAGTTCAAATTCCACATCTCTGATTAGTTTTGAAGTTTTCTTTTCAGTTCTCTTCAACAAAAAAGAACCACCCATGTTACGTAGTACAACCACGTACACAGCCTGTTGCTATGGATACAGATGACTAGGAAGACACAGTCGAGGGAGGAGGGGAACCTGAGTGTGTTTTTTTAGAGAATGATGCACAGATCTTTCAAGCCTAGGTTTTTTTGCTTAATTTTTTCCTTCCCTTCATTCCTAAATGGACTAGAAACACAGGCATATTTCCTGAGTGTTAAAAAGGCATTCAAGAATTCTACTGCTACAACAATGAGCTTTAGAGTTAATACAATAAAGTTATTCATTTTATACATTTTATATACTTAAAAAAATTCTTTCTAAATACCCCATTTTAATGTTATATGATATCTGTTTCAGGCTAAATGTATACATGGAAATACTTCATTTTATACATGTATTCAACTCTGAATTATACCTGAAGGATAGCAGGAACAGAAATATAAAGGTAAGGATAATACAACAAGATATTCATATTTAGACTTAATTTCCTAAATGTTGTGTTACATTTCCTAACCTATTTATCGATTTCACTACCTGATTGCTTTACAAATAATTTCAATATCATTTTCGTCTTGTAAAACAAAACCAACTGCAGTAACAAATACCGGGTCCAAAAGTAAATGTGTGAGGTGCACAATCTGTGTGCAAATAATTATGAGTGGAGCCCCACACACACGCCTGTGCAGACAGACATCACAGGGTCCATTTAGGAAGCTACTGAAACTATCTGAGCTGCTTGAGGACTTGTTTTGCTTTCAGGTTCTTGTCTTGTGCTCTGAATAATTGAAGATGCCAGATAAATGACCTTGGGATAAGCAAAATATTCAAGATGATGAAATTTAAGCCTACATCTGACAAGAAGCCATACATCTGAAAGGTGGAATGGGGCAGGCCCACTGTGAATACTTATAAGTGACAGCTGGCAATGGGAGAGGGAAAGGGAAAAAAAAACCAAAAAGGTTAAACTGAATGTCAAAGGTATTTCTGAATCTTGGGCCCTGTAGTGCAGGGGCAAACAGCCTTCCACCTTGAGCATCTGCTGAGGAGTCCTGCAGGCAACACTGCCTTGTCATTCAACTTTAGGGGCAGTCTGCATACTCTACTTAAGAAGGCCAAGACGACCCTTGAGACAGATTTCTTTGAAAATATTACCATTATGTGTATAACTGTAAAACTCACATACATGGATCTACTCATTTCTTGGATTGTCTCATATAAATGAGAACACACACTTCTGAGTATGGTGAAGAGAATGCTTAGATAAAGCTACAAATTTAGGATTTTAACAATTACAGCTTCCCACAATCCTCACAGATGCCTCACTAGTGTACACACTGAGAATCACTGTCAACAGCCTAAAGAGCTCCAAAGAGATTCTCTTTCCCAAGTTCACTACAGCTCTAGACTTCTACTTTACCTAAAGCTTATTTTCATTTGGCTTTAATGTATTCAACTTTTAAGATATGTTTTGTGATTAAAACTACTTTCTACCTTCAGTGAACTCGTTTTCCTCTTTAAGCGAAGTTTAATTTAAACCCACATGTTGATACACCATGGCAACAACCTTCAGGTAAAACACTGCACACTGTACGTAAGGCAAGTTTCTACCATGTCATTAAATATACTTACCTTGTTGGCCACTGCATTTACATTGGGTCTAGCATCATAGATTGTGAGTTTGTTAATTTGTCTATTCGTCTCCCTGATGACGTCGAGATATTTCTCATCATCTTTATTTCGTTTACCACTCATACCAACAAGAGGCTGACTACAACGCATGATGACCGTCTTGTTTTCTGGATGAATCCATGACAGCACCTACGGTTGGTTCAGAAATTTTAAGCTATCGAGAAAGAACCAAATGTCAAAACAATTAAAACTATAAAAAAAAGAGAGCACTAACAATCAGGATGAAGTGAATCTCATTTTGCTGAAACGGGATGCTTGTTCACCTGCCATTTCCACGTGTGCCCAGAAACACACATTTAACGATGATGACTATTCAGAGCCAACGAGAATAACCAGTTGCTTTACTAGTCTTTTCTTAATTCGCACCACATCTAAAAACATTAAATGCTTACCTAAAAATAGTTACATCACTTAAAGGAAACAGAAAGCTTCAGATATTTTATTTCAGTCCTGTAGCTTGCACTGGATTTGTCATCACCCAGAAACAGCTTTAGCAAAAGGTGAGAGGTAAAGAAAACCACCCCTGGTACCTCACACCTGCAGGTCATTTTCCCAACACTCTCAACTCTAGAGTCTAACACAGGGGCTTGAAAACCCAAAGGAAGCAAACAGGATCTCAGGACAGCCAAAGAGCTGCCAGAGTCTCCACAATGAAGCTAGGACGCCCGCCTCCTGGGAGAGCTCTGAGCCTTTACTCAGAATCAACCTTCTCCAATTTTACACACAAGCCCAGCACACTTGCTACCTGGTCTCTCAGTTCATAGCACCTGAGAAACAAGACCTGCAAAAGGAAGCTAAAAATGTAATACAGCAAAAGCTACAGAACTGTCCACTTTCAATGAATGAATGGTTTCATAGATGAATTCTATCTCAATAAAGCTGTTAGAAGAGAAAAATAAAATAAAACTAACAGAAGCTGGAAGGTAAGTGTGGTGGCTGAGTTCACAGCCTCTGTAGCGTCCTTTCCCTCTTTCATCAAATGCGGAGCCACGTGACAGCATGACGCTACTGGGAGGATGAATGGAGAACGCATGTACGAAAACCCATGAAAAGCAGACACAACCCCAGAAGCACAAGTGTTCGAGCTCACTTAATACAAGGCCAAGTACACTGTCGTCTTTGAAGTCACCTCCCCACTATGGCAAATGACGAGCAATGATGTTCATAAAAATCACTGTGTATAATAATGACAACACGTCAGTGAGAAAAGATTATATAATACGAATGAATACTCATTCAATTTAGTCTCTGTGCCTGCCAGGGCCCAGTCAAAACACCACTGTGGCCCCCAACTAAGACTCCAAAGGCTCAGGCCTGGGAGGCCTGGGCACAAGTGCTGGCCTCCCTCAACCTCCACTTTCTAATCTACAACATGGAGGTGAGACCTGCCCTGCCCACCTCCTATGGCTTTGCCTCCAAGAGGGAAAAGACGTGAGATCGCTTATAAGTATCTATGTATTTTTAATTTTTTTTAGGTTTATTGACATATACTTGACCTATAACACTATGTAAATTTAAGGTCTACAACATGTTGATTTGATATAAGATCACTCTTTTTTTTTAATTTTATCTATCTATTTATTTAGTTATTTATGGCTGCGTTGGGTTTTCGTTGCTGCACGCAGGCTTTCTCTAGTTGTGGCGAGCGGGGGCTACTCTTCGTTGCAGTGCACAGGCTTCTCACTGCGGTGGTTTCTCTTGTTGCGGAGCACAGGCTCTGGGCGTGTGGGCTTCAGCAGTGGAGGCGTGCGGGCTTCAGTAGTTGTGGCATGTGGGCTTCAGTAGTTGTGGCACACGGGCTCAGTAGTTGTGGCTTGCAGGCTCTAGAGTGCTGGCTCAGTAGTTGTGGCGCACAGGCTTAGTTGCTCCACGGCATGTGGGATCTTCCCGGACCAGGGATCGAACCCGTGTCCCCTGCATTGGCAGGCAGATTCTTAACCACTGTGCCACCAGGGAAGTCCCCACTCTTTTCTGGAGGGGCCGCGCTGGGCAGCTTGTGGGATCTTAGTTCCCCAACACAGGGCTGGAACCTGGGCCCTCGGCAGTGAAAGCGTGGAGTCATAACCACTTGACCACCAGGGAATTCCCAATATGAGATCACTTTTAAAAGAGCAAATCGCTGCACATACAAGACAGTTATTATTTGATAAAGACCCTCATCAAGTTTTAAATTTAAATCAGGTCATATGCAAGAAACGGCCCTGTTCCCCGCATGCCCTCCATTCTTCTGCCCTTCTTCTCTCTGCTTGGGAGATTTAAGACTGGAAGCACCAGGCCATGTTAAGAAATGCTATTGTTACGAGTTGTTTCACCTCTTACCTGCTTTTTCTTTTGGGATCTCAACTACCTTTATAAAAAGGATGCTTGCCATACAGATGACCAGGTACAAGTAATGCAAATATCACAACATCAACTACCGTGAGTGCTTTTAAAGTATATGCTACTATATCAGGCTATTCTTTTTGAAGTTAATATGTAGAAGCCATAAATAATTAAGGATGTACACAAATATTTAGCCACCAAAAGATGTTTATCACAGCACTGTTTATAATAGGAATAGAAAACTGACTGACAGTTTTCTGTCAATCTATACAGTACATCTACACACCGGCACATGAAACAGACAGTCATCAGTGTAGAAAAAGCAGACTGAGACATAAACCACAGAATAATTTTCTTTTTTCCAAATAAAAATATGTATGCATAGAAGGAAGTCTGGAAGCACATAACTGTGGTTCTCACTAGGTGGCAGTCTCCTTTAGCCTTACCAGTATTTTTATAAATGTCTAAAATAAATATGTATTACTTATATGTTAAAGAATTCGATAACATTAAGACCAACCTGTTTGAGAACAAAGGAGTATGTATCCATTAATGGGAACACTAATACATGTGGATCATTTTGTTATTCAGTGATATTTTATAATACTCTGCATCTTATTTATGGACAACATAACAAGACTGCTTTCTCATCAATGCTTTTTGCTTTTTGTATCTTTATATGTTTTTTTTTTAAAAAAGAACTGAATATCAAATATTAATGATTTCATATCAAAAGCAAATACATTTCCTGGGTTATAGTCAAGAGTCAGGTGATTAGAAGGTATATCACAAAGAGTACATTATCTATTATTAGATATTATATATATATTTTTTTCGGTACGCGGGCCTCTCGCTGTTGTGGCCTCTCCTGTTGCAGAGCACAGGCTCCGGACGCGCAGGCTCAGCGGCCATGGCTCACGGGCCCAGCCGCTCCGCGGCATGTGGGATCTTCCCGGACCGGGGCACGAACCCGTGTCCCCTGCATCGGCAGGCGGACTCTCAACCACTGCGCCACCAGGGAAGCCCTATTATTAGATATTATTAAGCATGGTAATCTATAAAAGATAGAGAAGTGATGGAGAGCTTAGCCTTAGTTTTTTTAAGGAAAAATAAATGCAAATTGGCCATCACAAAGTAAGAAGGATCAATAAAATGGCTAAGTAAAAAGCTAAGCATTCTATTTGCTCTACGGTGGGCTCCCATTCACTCAGAACAGGGGGAACAACTGGATCAAGACGGCAGCCTGAGCACAGTGGGCTGGGTTCAGTTGTTTCATTTCCTCTCCTACCCCCAATCCCGTGAAATTCACACACACACACACACACACACACACACACACACGCGCGCGCGCATACACACACAGTAGATGTTCAATAAATATTAATTGAATGAAGGAGTGAACAAAGTCAATTCACACTATCCTAGCCCAGTTCTCCTGCGGGTGAGGCATGGATTAGCAAGACAGCTAGCCAGGGCAGGGGTCGAGCACGAGAGGAGCGAAATGGTAATTCTAGCTTCATCAGCACAGTATTCTCGCAAAAGGAGCCAAAGAACATACTTTCAAGTATAATATATATCGTGAAGATACGAAAGGACACTCGTGCTTAGCGAAGCAAGTGCATTAAAAAAGTTACAATTCATATTATGTTGATAGCATAACGAAAGTTTCACACAAATATCCTTTTAGGGACAAAAATGTCTAGACTTGGAAGTTAAAGGCAACGTGACATTAAATCTTAATTGTTCAACCCTTGTTTTTCAAAATCAAACCAAAACAAAATAAGACAATGTACTTATTATGACATGCCCTGGAAATTAACAGAGGGGAAAAATTCTCTAAATTTTTAGCCAACAAGATTTATGGACACAGAGTAGACAGGGTGACTCGTACATAAATATTTAAGAACCAAAGACTAATTTATGAACTAGGTCCAGTGATACCGTAAATATAGTTTGGGATAGTCTGCACCTGACCCCAGGTTGCTAATGGTATGAAGGCAGCTTACAAACGTGATGAGGATAGACAAATCCTAATAAAGGTGGTACGTAAAAGCCTATACTCATAGGCTCCATAACATAGGCTAGTGCACGGTTTCCAGCATAACTCAACCGACATCACCCAGAGCCTAATGCCTGTCAGTTATTGTGCTACGAAGACACAAGCCACAGGGACCCTGTCCTTCCTTCTTCCTTTCCACCTGGTGTTACCTGTACCCTCTCCTGCATAAGAATTACTTGAGCTCATTGTCTGTCCTTGATCGCGAGCTCCTGGAAGGCAGGTGACGTCTTACTTCTTTCCCCATTTGGCCTGCTGCTTTGCACTCAGAGGACACTTGATAATTATTTGTGTGACTGAAATTCCAAAAGAGTGTTTCTCTGAATCATTTGACTACTGTTCTCATGGAAGAAAAGGCACTCCTTACAGAAAACATTAATTGCAGTACTCACTGGAATTCGATTTCGGGATCTAAAAGCTGCAACTCTCCTGAGATCATCATCTGAGGCGCGATATGGAACCACCAAGAGAGCCGGGTAAGTGTCGCACAGTTCATAGCACTTATTAATAAAAGTGATTCTCCAATGGTGATTGGGCAAGCCCTGCAGAAAGAAAGGAAGTCCACGTCAGCACTGATGCTTTCATCTCTGGATCTGGCCTTGGATGGGTCTCCTTTCTTCTTTCGAGCAGAATGTGCGTGTGCCTCTGACACCAGGGTAGTAACGGTGTACTGATTTATAGTAAGGGAGGCAGATCGATCGATAATCCGGACAATGTAAGAACACAAGACAAAACACTGGCGGGTTCCAGAATTCTAAACTATCGCTGGTAAATACAAATTCTCTTGAACTTGAGATCTTCCTTGATTTCATGTCAAACTTTTCTCTACTACTTGTACAATAAAGAGAAACCCAAGTTCCTCCCCGACCCGTGCAAACCGCCCCACGCCCTAAAGAAAAGTACACTGTGTAATCTTCATCTGTGTCTGATTGAGGGTAAAAAAGCCATCAGGCCAATTCCACTCCCCAGTCGCTTCAACCTGCTCCAAAGTAGAAAGAGGCTGAGCTTATGAAGACATTCACAGAAGGGAAGTAAGGAAAACCCCTCTGGGGAGGCTCATTTCGCCACCTCCTGAGAGTTTCTTCAATCAAGTGGTTTGGGATGGGTGATTGCTCTATGGGCTGTGTGAGAAATACACTCATCTGCATTCTAAGCAGACTGCTAGTGTGACACGGAAGACACCTCCCATCCTATCGCCTACCCACAAAATTGTAGCTACTGTGGACAAGGTCCAGAGGTGGTGGAATAACTCTCTCCCCATGCTCACAAACACACAAGTACACACACAAAAGTGAGCCATGTGGGTGCTTGCTCTGGGGACGCAAATAGTACCTCATCTTTACGTCTGGCCCTATAGAGCTCGGGCCAGACAGATGAGTCGGATGTCGAGTCCAATTAGAGAGTTACAAGTCCCATCAGAAAGGTATAAGAAAAAAAGATGGAATATAATGGCATTCTAGAACTAAATACCTTCAAGAGTTCATATATGCATGCAAGCTTAAAAACAGGAAGCCCTAAAAAGTAAGTCTTAATATTGTCAATAACACTCAAAAACTAAGGTGCAAATATTTTAATACATAACACTACAGAGGTCTCCAAAACATGCAAGATGTTTTCATGGTCCCTCTTCTGCCTCCACAACTGACCTGGAATAGAGGTTATTAAAATGAGAGGTACACACAGCCTTCAAAAACTCAACAAACTAAATCTGAGTTCTGGAAGCAACAGGACATACTACCGCATACACGTGCCCTAGAGATAAATTCCCACACCCACATCCCTGAGCACCGAATCTTCTTATGAACAGAGGCAAACCACTGATCAAGACTAAACGGGTCACCACAGAGCACTGAGTAGAGTTCCCTGTGCTATAGCTGATTTACTTTGCTGTACAGCAGACACTAACACAACATTGTAACATAACTATACTCCAATAAAAATTAATTTAAAAAAGAAAAAGGCTAAACCGGGAAGTCAACCCAGGTGCCTGGTAGTGGAAGTGGTGGCTAGAAGGTTCTTCTCAAGTCTAGGGTTCTACGATTTTACTTTACATTCACTGGGCTTGATTTGATTCTCAAACCTCATTCAACAAAACTTCCCAATTACTTTATGAGCTTTGTAGAACGAGAATTATGAAAAACCTCATCACAAAACTCCTAACTGTCCTATGATTTGGTTACAGCAGGGGTCAAAGTGTAGCTGTTGCAGAGAGACCTTTGCCCCGAACAGCAACAATACACGAAGCCTCCCGCTTTATTATTGCAAGTAAACATGCATGTGGGTGAAGTTTACTAAGACAGCAGTAAAGGCAATTCTCATACACATTCATCAAAGCATTCTTGGAAAAGTCATTACAGGAAAACAGTTCTAATTCATTTGAATCTTTAAACTGAAATGAATATAACAGAAATCTAACTGCCAGTAATACTTAGGCTCCCAAATACATACATCATGACATCAACTCCTGAGTAGTAAGGTACAGAAGTCTGGCTTCTCTAGACTCTAAGTATTTGATTCATTTCATGGACAACAATATAATGGATGTTCTTCGCGTAGCGGAAGGAAAGAGAACTTAGCCATGCAGCCTCTAGTGCAGCTTGAACGTGGCCCTGGGATGAGCCTGTAGGTTCCACAGTACTAGAATGAGCCATATTATACCACTGCCAGGAAAAATTTATTTAGCAAGGGTGTTACTGATACTCAAAGAGCGTGACTGATGGCATATCATCACCAGGCAGGTTTGAGATTCCCCACATCTACAGTATCTACTGACTTACCTGCCTTCTGTATTCTTCAACTGGATTATAAACCATCCATCCATCCACGTCAAACTTTTCTTCATTTAAAAATGCAAATATTGGCTAGAAAAGGCAAAAAAAAGAGAAAGAATTTCAAGTTCAGTGTAAAGGAACTAATACTCTATTAATACTACATCCTTTGATTTTTTTTTTTACTAGATTTGCCTACCATGAAATCACAACCCCAACTGAGACTTTTAAGCAAGAAATAACAGTGAAAAATTTAGACTAGACTTACACTACCTTCTATCTTGATTAACAATTGTATACTTTTGAGACCGCAATTTTCTATGGCTACAAACATCTCTTTTGGTGTTTTTTTTTTAAATGCTGCTGCACAAAACTCAGATTTCCAGACCCAAAAATGCCTATCAGTTTTAAGCAGTATTAGCAATCGACGGGTAAAAGACACTAAAATATAAAAGAAAAAGAAAAGCAATGATTATTAAATAGTGCAACTGTCTCAAAAGGGACCAGTGGTGTGTTAATCCATTAAGAAAGTGACAGAACGTTAAGAAAATTCTTAATTAACTGTTCTCTGTGAATTCGGAATCAATGCCCTGATCTCTGAAACAACAGGCCTCAGGCCTCTCACCTCTTCTCTATGCTCACTCTCAAGGTGACACTGATGAATTTCAGGGCTTTGAATACCATCCATACCCTGGCGACTCCTAAATATCTATCGCCCTCCAGCCCCACTGTGATCTGCAGACTTGGCCACTGCCGCCGGAGGACTGCAACGTTCACAACTCCTCCCAGTCTCCCCATTTCAGCAGATGACAGCACCATCCTTCACACTGATTGAACCCAAAACCTTAGCATTATCCTCATCACCTCACTGCTACCACCCTGGTGCAAGGCTCTGCCATCTCCACTTGGATTATAATAACACCTCCTAACTGGTCCTCTGCTTTCATCTTTACCTCTAAAGTCAGAGTAATTGTGTCACAACCTAAGCCAGGTCAAATCCTTCCCTTGCCCCAAATCCTCCTGTGGCTTTCCATCTCACTTTGGGTAAAAGTGGAAGTACTTGCCACCTGGCTATGTCCCCCACCACGTCTCTGCTCTTCCTCTCGCTCAATCCATTCCAGCCACGCTTTCGGTGCCGCTCCCGGAAAGCAACAAGCGTGCACCAATGTCAGGGCCTTTGCACCTGCTGTTCCACTTGTCTGGAATCCTTTGCCCTCATGGTTTCCTCCCTTACTTCTTTCACATCTCTGCGCAAATGTAACCTTAATCAGTGAGCCTTTCTCTGACACATGTTCCCCCACAACAGGACCACCAATTCTCCTTCCCATTTTATTTCCATCACTTATGACCATTTGACCTATATTTATTTATTTGTTACTGTTGGACCCCTACCGTCCTCCCTCCTAGACCACGGGCTCCATGAAGGCAGACACTTGCTTTTTTCCCACCCTGGATCCCCAGTAACCAGAATGCTGTCTGGCCTGTGTAGGTGGAATACATATTTGTTGACCGAATGAGGACGGGAAGCATTATACAGCCCCTGCTCAAGCGCTTTCTCTGGAGGCACTTTTCCTCTAAGTATCTTCCTTCCACCCATTTTCCTGTTATCAGCCTGTGGCCTCCAATGCTAGTGTTCCCTCGACCCCAACGTTACAGAGAACTTCTGGTAAAGCATCAGTTAGCGGCAACGGTTTTCTGTACTTAAGTGGCAAGAGGTTTAAGGTGAAAACTGATCAAGATCATGCTCTCTGGACTGCCTTCTTGAACTTTCCAAAGCGTGTGGCACCCTCAGCAGGTCTCAACTCTGGCAGCACTAGGCCCGAGCGCTGTGTATTCTGTGACCGCACATTAGCAATGCCGCTGACCTAGCTATGAAATTGAGGCTTTAGGCTGACGGGGAATCCACAGGAATACTTAGTTATTCAGTACTCCCGGGGAAAACAAGTGATTGCCGTTAACTGAAGTTCAATTCAGAGACAGAGGGACTTCTGGTGCAAAGAGCACTAAAATGTATAGCATGCTTCTCTGTCCATACACGGAACCTACAGAACATGTCCAAGCATCCTCCTGGTGACATCTGAGCACGGGATACTGCCCTGGTCAGTACCTGGCCCGGGTAAATACTCAATACTGCTGAACCTTGTACTGGTGACATACTTGTAGATGATGTAAGGCTGCACTGTCACTCACTTTAGAAGAAAACCTAGAATCTGCTTTCTTGAAATAAGTTCCTGATCTCAACGTGAGTTTTGTTCATTTTTCGGTTTTTAGCTATTTGCATCTTTCCCATGAAACTCAAGCAAATATGGTGTCCTTTTAAGAAGAAAGAATAAAATTGTTCACTCAGAGGCCAAATAAACTTTCTCTCCAGAAAAACCATCATGTGTCTTAATGCCCAGAGTGTCCTCTGACTTGCCAGCAGCATTTTCAATGTAACTTTCTATTTCTCAATCACTATAAAGCAACTCCTTCTTTGCTTCAAATATCTATCCTCTTGCGTCTTACATTAAAATTACCAGTAAGTGTAATCTAAGTATACAAAACTGTTATCATCAGAAGATAAAGTTCTATAGCTCAAACCAAAATTATGCCCATAATTTCTTTAATGTCTGAAAATAATTCATATAAAAGAATTGTCATTAATATGGGAATGATAGTGTCCTCAAGGTAGCGACCTACCAGGTGGCCTTTCTCATGAAATCAGTCTGCAGTGACACTGAGTGATGTCCAGATATATAGGACGAGTGCATGACTGGCATCCTTTACCTGGGAAACGCGCCTATGGGAACTCTATGACGGACAGAGCTTCCAGGAGACTCTTTTATTTTATTTTTGCGGTTCGCGGGCCTCGCACTGTCGCGGCCTCTCCCGTTGCGGAGCACAGGCTCCGGACGCGCAGGCTCAGCGGCCATGGTTCACGGGCCCAGCCGCTCCAGGACATGCGGGATCCTCCCGGACCAGGGCACGAACCCACGTCCCCTGCATCGGCAGGCGGACTCTCAACCACTGCGCCACCAGGGAAGCCCACCAGGAGACTCTTGATGCTAAGAGCCAGACCTCAAATATTTCAGGCAAGTTTATGAATCAAATAACAGCCAGATAGTTCTTGCCATGAATACGTATCAACACATCTAACATTGAACTGGAGCTTAAGGTGGAAAAGACCAGGTGCTCAAGCCAATATTTTAATCATCCAAATAAATCAGCTTACAATTACAAGAAAACGTTTCTTTAAAAAAGCATTACTTGTTAGTTTTTAAAGGAAAACACAATGTAAACACTAAGCTGTCATTAACTCCTTGGCTCTATTGAAGCAAGCGTCCTACCAGAACCAACACTGACAGTTTCTAAAGTTGAACGTACAGGACTTACTTCCCAGATATTTCAATTTTTACCTTATTTCCCTTAAAGATTCAGATAAGAGAACAAAGCAAGACTTAAAACACAAGCTCTCAATAGACTAACATAAAGGTGGATTATTACAAAAAACTTAAAACTACTAAGCATCAAAGCAAGGACAACAGAACCCATTCATCTATATCTCATTATTAAAAAGTACAAAATTCCCTACAAGTGGTTACTTGTTACAAGGCTAATTACAGCTCTTGCCTGGAAATTGTTAAAACCTAAAGTTAGCAGGTTACGTGTCTTGAGGTTTATGGCTGTCCTTTATTTTCTTACAGACTCGCAGTTTTTAAAGCTTTGAGTCTTTTAGAACTTGATCTGCGGATTGACGTTTTCCGGTTGTTCCTAACCACACCGCTGGGTCCGTAGGGACCCTGGTTGGGAAACACAAGTGCCACAGAGGGAACTGCTTCTAGAGACTCTCCCTCCTGAGGGCACGCAGGGAGTCAGGTTCGCCAAGTGGGTGATGACGTGCCCTCGGTGACCCCGTCCCCGCACCCATTTTGCTTCACGGCCTGTGCAGAACCCCAGAAGGATTCAGTCCCAGCTCAGCAAAGCCCCGGGGCAGAGGATGGTTTGCCGAAGGTCAGCGTTCAGCGGGCACTTCCAGAAGCCCTCCTGGCTTTCTCCTGGGGCCCGGGCCCTGCCTCGCCTCTGCCTCGGCACCCTGGGGTGGGGAGCACTTCCCCACCGTGCCAGGCACTGCCAGTGCCCCAGCTCGCCCCGCTGAACCAGAACCTCCAGGGGGTGATGCCCTGATCCTCAAGGGCCACGGAATACTCCAGAACACGTGGGAATCTTGCCTGGGGGTTCTGTGTGGCCAAGCTTTGGGGGGCTGCTTTACTTTTCTTAAGTGATTTTGCAATAATTATAGATATATGAGAAGTTGCAGAGAAACGTACAGGGAAGGCCCATGCACCCTTCACCCAGCCTCCCCAATGTGAGCATCTTGCATAACCGGAGCCCAGCTTCAAAGCTGGGAAACCGACATCAGAAAACAGACACACTCAAGTGCTCACCCCTGGCTTCAAGTGAGCAGGTCTTCCTTTAGTTGGCTCTGTATGAATACTTGGGCATTTCACCAATTCAGATTCCTACTAGTCAAGAGATACCATGCATGGAGCGCATGGAGACTTGAGAGGAAAAAAGGACAAAAAAGAAAAAGCAATCCTGTGCATGTTTTCCAGGATTAAAAATAGCACAATGTAACATTTGAAAAATGTTAAAGGACAAAGTTGAGATGAAAATCTCCAATTTCACACTAGAGATAAAAACAGCTCTGACAAAGAGAATGTAACTTGTCTTTTTAATTTAGCTACACTTATCACTGTTATGTCTTGTGGGAGCAAACATCTGAAATGACAGCAGATTTTAGCTTTCACTTAATTAGCCCTTATTTTTAAATGGCACTTATATAAAGATGCACTGCCTTGCTTTAAACATCTAGATTGGATTTATTCTTACTGAGTAGAATCTATAAATAATGAGTGATTCATGAGTTTCCTTCTTTGGGGAGGGAGAACTGTCTGTCACCGAATTAGGATTCCCTGATCTCACGATGGCCCCTCATGGACAGCCTCTTCTCCCAAAGGCTTGTCAACAATGTCGTGTCTCAGAAGTGGATGGTTGAGAGTTAGATTTATAGAAATTAAAGATCATTTAATAGGGAGACAGTCACAGAAGAAAACAATTTTCCCAGTATTGAGGAAAATAAATTGATAAGCTATGTAGATGCAATAGTGCTTTCAAATGGTGCTGCCACCACACAAAGGCATGGTCATCAGTGGACACGATTTACTACATCTCTGAAGACCTAGCCTTAAAAATTCAGGAAACTGGTCACTAACTCTTTCCTGATAGAATTTTGGAATGTTTGAACAGGAATCTAAGTGAGCATTTTTTTCTAATTTGATTCCTGAAATTCGCCTTTTTCAAAGCTTCCATCTACCACTGAAGGAAGCAGCTATGTAAAATTATCTCATTTTCATCTTTTAGATTACACTTAAGAAATAAGACCCCTTCGTCTAAGAAAAATAATTCTTTCACTCAGGTTAGGAGAAAAAGTCCAAAATTTTAAGGAAGAACCATAGGAGGTGCTGAAACTTGGCAGAGTTCATAATTGTAAGTAACAGCTTCATGCTAGATAGGGATTTCAGCCTCTTTTCACACGACTTGACATAGTTAATTCATACAACTGCATCAAAAGTAATTTCATCCAAAAATCTGACAAAAGGCTCATAGGTCAAAAAGCAACTTGCTTGTCCTATTTCTACCACTTTCCCTGGAGAAAATGGCTTTAATATTCTTGAGTCACCCTTACCTTCATATATAAATGTACATATTCATTTTTTCAGGAAAGGACTACAAAAGGACATTTGAAATGTCATTTGAAAGCATTTTAGAAAAAGGACATTCTTTACTACTTGGCCACAATCATAATCATTTAAGGCTGACATTTCTCAGGGTTCATCCACTGCACCCCGATTCTCACTGTAATTCTCTCTCCCGGCAATTTTAGTCGCATCGATGAAAATGCCGATGATCACAGCTGGTCTCCCAAATAAACCTCTCCCCAGGCCAGAGCTCCAGGTCTTCGTAGCCACCAGCCCCCCAAATAGCCATACTTGGTTGTCCCACAGACACCTGCAACTCAGCACAGCCAAAATGGAACTTGCCCTCTCTGCCTCACTCCCCTCCTATGTTCCCCATCTTGACCACTGGTCCCACCATCGACCTGTTTATCCAGGCTTGGTTCTTCCCTCTTTATCATCCCATCCCCCCTCGTAACTATAACCAGTCAATCAACAAATTCTACTGATCTTATCTTCTAGGAACATTCTCAAATCCATTCTCTCCTGTCCCTGTCCATTGCCCCATTTCAGGGACTCACGATCATACACCAAGGCAACTAGCAAACACCCCCAGAAATGGACTACTGCCCCTCTCTATCTACTCCGCATGCTGCAGCCCAAGGAATCTTTTTGAAACAGAAATCTAATCATGCGACTTTCCTGCCTAAACCCCTTTAACGGCTCCCCTCACCTTCAAATAAAAAATGAAACTTCTTGGTGGGGCACATTAGGCTCTGCCACCCTCACACGGACACCAACTCCCGGACTCTAATCAGCGTGTGGGGGTCAGCCTGTGTCCAGCCCCTGGACAGCTGCACATACTGTCCCTGACACCCTGTGTATCTGTATCTGTATTGTATGCATTTGTTCGTCCACGTCACCCAGGAAAACTGTGCTCCCTCTGGGGACAGGGAGTGGGTATCAGCTCCAGCTCCAGCGCGCGGCTGTAATGTAGGCATCGTCTAAATGTCTGCTGACCAAGACTAGGGATGAAAGGAATGAAAAAGAGAAGGAACAAAAAGGGGCTTGCCCTACCAGACATTACATCTTACAAAGCCTTGATAGTCACAAGACTGTTACTGGTGCATGAAGAGTGACTGATGCGGGAAATAAAACATTCAGAAATAAAACCAAATACAGAGAGGAATTTGGTGTGTGATAAAGGTGGTATTTCAAACCAGTGGATTGGTCTTCAAATGATGTTGCAGTAAAAGGGGGAGGAAGAGTTGGATCCCCATCTTACAAGGCAACCCCGGATAAATTCCAAATTGCTCAAACATTTACACGTTTAAAAGGAAATTAAAGTATTAGAGGAACATGGGATAATTTTTTTATAACTCTGACTGGGGAAGACCTTCCTACCCGGGATGTAAAACCCAGAAGCTATAAAAGAGAAGTGTGCAGAAAAGGGTTAACCTAGCAGGTCTGAGACTGCTGTCCTTACAGAGGCCTGTGGCATGGCTGGCCCCTGGCTGGCAACGGGGAACCTGGATTTTGGGAGAGTGCCCACCACTCCTTAACTGATAAGAGTTTAAGTTTACGGCACCTAAAATGTTTATACCAACAACGTGCTTTAAGTCGAACCCCTGCCTTCCTTCTGGGACTCTGAAAGTTTGGTATGTGCTAGGCAGAGGGTGTCTACGTGACCAGCCCCCTGGTTGGCAACACTTCCCATGGGTTGTCACAACTTGCTACTGTAGGATTTAAGTGTGTCCAGGTTTCCCCCCAACATCGCCCCACGCACCTTTTCCTTTTGCTGCTTTTGCTCTGTATCCCTTTGCTGTATTAAATCATACTTGTGAGTATGACTATATGTTGAGTCCTGTGAATTCTCCTAAGGAATCTGAACTTGGGAGTGGGCTTAGGGACCCCCATCTCTCTCTCTCTCTCTCTCTCTCTCTCTCTCTCTCTCTCTCTCACACACACACACACACACACACACACACAAAATCGATAAATTCTACCAAATAAGTATTTTTAAAATTCTCCACAGCAAAAGCCACCATAAGAAAAGTCAAAAGATAAATGGGAAAAATATTTACAATTCATAAAGAGTTCCTACAACTAACAACAACAAAAAAGACCAAAATCCCAAAAGAAAATGGGCAGAAGCCAAAGAGAATGAAGAAACAGAAATACAAATAGCTCAAACCAAAAGATACTCAATTTCACTCAAATAGGATAAATACAAAATAAAACTAGGAATCTACATTTTCACCTATTAGATTAGCAAAGATCAAACAGTTAGAAGGTATACTGGATTGGTGTGGTAGGCAGAATAACGGTCCCCCAAAGATGTCCATGTCCTAATCCCTGGTACCTGTGTTATGTTATCCTACACAGCAAAGAGGAATTAGGTTGCAGGTGGAATTAAGATTTCTAATCGACTGACATTAAGATAGGCTCTGAAGACGGAGGGAGAGGCCATGAGCCAAGGAACACGGTGGCTTCTAAAAGCTGAAAAATGGGTCTCACGGGCCAAAATCAAGAGCCTCCAGAAAGAACACAGCCACGCTGAGACCTTGATTTTAGCCCGTGAGACCCATTTTGGATTTCTGAACTCCAGAACTGTAAGATGACAGACTCGTGTTTTTAGAAGTCACTACGTTTGTGATAATTTGTTACAGCAGCTATAGGAAACTAAGACAGTTGGAGAGGATGTCTGGAAACAGGCACTCTGACACACTGCATGTGGGAGCGAAAGCCAGCACCTCTTCCGTAAAGGGGAACTTGGCAATATCAGTAATTCCACTTCTAAGAATTTATCGTACAACATACGTGAACACGTACAAAATGATGTTTATGCTAGGTTATCCATTGCAGTAGTTTGTATAATAGAAAATGATTGGAAATGATGTCAATATCCATCAACAGAGGATTAAATAAAGTATGATACAGTCAACAGAATATTGTGCAGTCATTAACAGAGTGCAGAAGCCCATGTGGTGAATTTAAAAAGCAAGGTATGGAAGGGCATATGTAGCATGCTCCATTAGGGTCCAAGGAGGAAGGACTATAAATAACAACTTGCCTGCATATGCCTAAATATCACTAGTTGTCTGTGAGGAGGGGAATGGCATGGCTGAAGGGTGCTGGGAGGGAGTTATTTTTACTATTTTTACTGTTGTGGTTAGTTGGGCCTACTACAATATAACAAGATACCACAGACTGTGTGGCTTAGAACAATAAACTATTTCTCACAGTTCTGGAGGCTCAGAAGTCTGAGGTCAAGGAGCCAGCATGGTCTGGTTCTGGTGAGGTCCGCTTCCTAGATGGCCTTTGTGCTGTACCTCACGTGGTGGAGAGTGCGAGTTCTGGTGCCTTCCTCTTCTTTTAAGGGCACTAATCCCATCGTGGGGCCCCACCCCCATGACCGCATCTAAAGCTAATCACCTCCCAAAGGCCCCACCTCCAAATACCATCGCACTGAGGGTTAGAGCTTCAGCACATGATTTTTGGGGGGACACAAACATTTAGTCCTTTTATCCTTCCTGACTTTTCAATCATGGGCATACATTAGCCATTTTTGAAAAGTTTAAAGTATTGGGTTGGCCAAAAAGTTCATCCAGCTTTTTCTGTAAGATGGAAAGCCTTTTTGGAAAAAAAACGGATGAACTTTGTGGCCAACCCAGTAAATGCTTGCTGCATAAATGCCCTAGCTTCTAAACAGCAGAATATTCTTATTGGTCACTTGGTTGCTGCTAGCTCCTATTCATTCACTCTACTGCCATTAGTAGATTCACTTAACAAACATTTACTGAGGGCCCACTTACGAACAAGGTATTAAGTAGAGAAAAAGATAAGACACCACCACTGTCTTTAAGGAGTTAGAAATCCTCCGAAGGAGAGACATGAGGAGAGCGCAACTACTGATCACGTAAAGAGGAGAACGGTAAGTGCCATGAGAGGTACAGATAAAGCGCCAGGGGGCGCCAGGGGATGCCAGGGTTACTTCTGGACAGATGGGCCTGGAGGAGTGGTGATGGCATGTAGCTCCCCTGAAAGGGTAAGACAACTTTGGACAGGGTAATGACGACGATGGCAAAAAAGTCACAAATGAGAGCCAAACTCAGAAAACACGTGGCCATCAGCAAACACCTCGGTCTGGCAGCCAGAGCATAGACAGGTAGAAAACCAGGAGACCACGGAGAGATGCAGCCCCACAGTGGAGGAGACAGAGGTTTGCGTTTACACTGACAGGGAGGGAGGAATGGCTGAAGTTTCGGAGGCGAAGGGATGAGATAAGCTGAGCTGCATCCCAGGGACAGCGACCTGACAGGAGGCACGTGTAGAAGTGGGTTGGATCGGAAACAGAACAGAAATAGGAAAACCAGCAAAAGCACCATCCCCACAGTTTAGAAAAGAAGAGATGGAAACCTGAACTAAGTTGGGCTGGGGAGGAAGAATCCCCTGGATTCAGTAAATGTTATGGAAAAGGAAAATCTCACAATGACCTTGATTTTGGAGGAGGAGGAAGAGGTGGAGAAAGAAGTGACAGCACTAGAGAAACTGGGAGCTCAAAGGGGGCTTGAGGGAAAGATGAGAGATTCATTTTAAACAAAGGTTTAGGCATCAGTTGAAGTTATGGAGCAACTAACGGGAAACATGAAGCTAAGAAGGCAATGCTGGTCAAAGTGAGAGAGAGAAATACAGCTGAGGGGATGGCACGGAGCAAGGAGGAGGGGAAGGATGGACTTCTCTAGAAAACCCATATTTAGATGACAGAAGGAAGCCGAGGAACTAGAAAAGAAAAGGAAGACAAGGAGATCAAGACCTCAGAAGCAACAGGACAGGTAGGTGTCCGGCACTATGATGGTCTAGTTGCTCTAATTGAGACTTCTGCTGACAACATCTAAAACTGCTGGAGAAAAAAGAAATCCTTTTAAAAAATGCATTTATGAGTCAACTAGGGAAGAAGAAATACTCAGAAGCCAAGCCAAACTGCGAACAGAATGCAGAGAGCAAGAGGGACACGCCGGCTTCCCCCCAGGGCAGGACCGGTTTTCGTGGCCTCTTGGGCTCTAGGACAGAGGACGTAACACCCCGGGCCTGCCCCAAGATGCCAAGATGGATGTCAAACTGGAAACTTCCTTCAATAACACTGCGCCCTCAGGGTGAGGACGAACAGGAAACAAGCACCTGAGACTCCGAGGGAACTTACCTGTCTAGACGATCTGTGCTGAGTAACGGAGCCTGTAGCACAGGGCAGCCAAAACTCATAAAGCTTGGATGGTCCGAAAAACATCAAGCAGACAAGTTAACCTGTGACTGGCCCAGGTTGGGAGTGCCCCCCAGACGCCTGGCAGAAGAAAACGTAAAACTGCCTTCAATCCCAGCCTCGGAGTCTTCCCATACATAGACAAAGGTCCGAGGAATGAGTCCACAGGCAGAATCATCACAAAATAGCCCAAGAACGTAGGCCCCACGAACCAGCAGATAAGACAGCAGCAGGCCAGGCCCGGCTGAAGAGAGAGGGGGTAAAGGAAGTAGAAGACATAGCAGCCCCGAGACAAAGGGATGCCCCGAAGATCCTGACTCTGGACATTTGATGGGCATTTTATAAACATTCTCTTGCAGCTACTCAATATTTTTAAAAAACCTTTGAATGGTGGTGCAGTGGAAGAGGTCAAGTCCTCCCAAGTAGCAGGGTGGGCAGTGGGGCAATAAGGTAGGATGTGCGGGCGGGCCATGAGCGCTGTGCTCGTGGGCATGGAGGGCAGCGTGGGGGGTGGTCCAGCCGGGACCACGGTCCCTGGAGACGGGTGCAGGGAGGACGGTCGGACACATCCCGAGGCCGGGGGGAGAGGGCAGCGGAGAGAGAGCCACACAAAGAGAACCGGGGGCCAAGCCTTGGAGGAGGCACGAAGGGAGGAGATTTAAAAGCATGATTAGACCCTCAATTAGCCAAGTTTACTGTTTATTCAAGAAAAAAAAAAAGGAAACGGAGAACAAAGCCACACTTCAGTCTCAGGCCGCATCCAGGCAGAGAAGTGTGGCTTCTCGTTCAATTCCCAGCTGAAAATGAGCTTTTTGCTTTTAGCTATTAATTCTGTAATCAGCCTAGAAGGTAAGAGCCTGCTCCATTTCAGCCTGGTTTACAATCTCAAAGCAATTTATAAAAATGTCCCCGCCTTCTGAACTGAAAAACGAAGGCACAGGAAAAAGTACCCTATGCTCTTCATTTTCTCTTCGTAGGGTCATTTATACGCCTCATTTAAATGGTCAAAAAGGATGCACAGCCCCATAGCCCAGTGTAGTAACCTTTATGGAATTATTTTTGTAGGCAAGCGCCATGGGAGTAGAGCCAGAGAGGGCACAAGGGGAAACGGCACTGCTTATGCCACACGGCAGGGCGTGACGGGGTTCAGTGAAGCCCAGGAAAAAGGGAAGGGCCCTGCTCGCTGGTCGCCACAGAAAGGCCTTGCGAGCCCGTGGCTTCTCTCGAGATTAGAGCCAGCGGGTCTTCTCTCCTGTGCCCATCTCCACCGCCCATAAGATGCTCAAATTTATCAAAACAAACAAATACCAGAAAACTTAGGAACTCTATGACTGCCGATTAGCTCACAGAATAACAGAAAGTAGGAAGCACTGCAATGCTGAAGGGCTGAATCCCGAGAGAGCCACATTACCCCGCGCAGAGTCACCGGTGGAAAGAAAAGAAAACAATTTCTGAAGAATTCTGTGTACTGCATAGCATCGCTGCCCATATTTCCCATTTCTACTTAAGATGCTTTCTGGGTTTAATGCTCTGAAACTGAAGACTTTCGACTAATCCTTTACAACGTACAGGCAATGGTTTGTTAATAAGGATACTGACCTAATATCTGTAGAGCATCTTTCTTTTAAAGGGCTCAAAGTGTCCCATATATGATCACAATGACTTTACTCACATTCTTGGGAAGACTGGGTTGTGGTAATCATCCTTACTCTCTGCACCTGCTGGGAAAAATGGGGCACTAAGAACAGAAGCGCTGACATTTATTGGGCACTTACTGCGTGCCACGCACTTTTGTGAGCGCTTTCCGTTTAATCCTCACAAAACCCCTGTGAAGCAGAGAGTGTTATTATCCCCATTACAAATGAGAATGCTGAAGCACAGAAATATTACATGATTTTCAAAGTCGCCGAGCAGGGTCTGGGCCGCCGGGAGCCTGGCAGCCAGGTCTCCGGCTCCATCTCTTCAAGCACTACGTTTCCCTTATGTGTGTCTACAGGCCATGAGTTCAGTCATACACTCAAGCCCTTCACTTAAACAAAAGTCAAGAAAATCCATGCAGGCCTATAGCTGTAAAGATAGATTTAAGTGACTGTATTGGTGCCTAAATTAACTTAAAATGCATTTTATTCTCCATATTCTACCATTATCTAAAAGACTGTTCATCACACCATGACCCAGACACACACACACACACACACACACACACACACACACGGATAACCGAAAGAAATCTTTCATGAAACCATACTTATCTATATTATGTGTTATGCTCTTAATGTTTTCTATTTCATTAAAAAATGCTGGTTACAACCTAGTCAACTGATTTCATGACTCAATAATACAATGGGATTCAGAGTTTAAAAAAAAAACTCCCATCTAAAATTTGAATTATCTCTGACTATCCCATCTGAGTAAAAACTGAGCAAACAGTAAAGGAAATCAATGAAAGAGGAGCTTTGGCATTGAACATACCACTCCAACAATTAAACTCTTTATTTTTCTGTAGTGCTATCAGGCTCTGTTCATATGTACACACTTTTTGTTCCTGCTTTTAAAAAAAATTACCATCATATCAGAGGCATTGCCATATTTCTTATCATAAAAATGTAGCATTTACTTAGAATTGGTATTGAGTTACAATGCAGTTGAGAAAATGGCATACGATTTCTACTGTTTGAAAAGCAAAGCAAAAATAAAACAAGAAAATAAATGCTTTGGTGGAAATAGAAAATGTAATCTAAATAATTTTCAAGTCTTAATGGATTGACATAATATAGAAACAATCAAGGTAATGGTTTGGGGTCCACTGTTGTGTGGCTAAGTTTAATTCAAGTTCAATTCAAAGTTTAAGTCTCCAACTGAACACACTGATTGGTGAAAATACTAATGGGGAAGGAGGCAAGAGAGCTGGGGCTGGTGTGAAAGAAAAAAGCTCACTCACACACCGCTCACCCCATGGCTGGATTTAGAACCCAGCTCTCTTGGCCTCCAGACACCACTTCAGGAGGCAACAGCAAGTTTACTTCTGGCTTCCAATGCCAATAACAATCACTGAGATAATCTGCAGCTGCTCTAACAATTTCAATAATATTCACAAAGTGATCTTTTTCAAGCAGGGGCCCTCTGTATTGTTGAATGCAATCAGGCTTAGATCACACTTCCAGGAAGTCCCTTTCTGGCACACTCTCGCATTCCCCAAAGTGGCAGTTTGGAAACTTTTCTTCCCCTCCTGTCTCAGAGGAATAATTGTCCCTTCTCCTTTCCCAAACTGCCCTACAAACTGGCCTTAATCCCATCCCCCTCTGCCTTCCCCAGGATCCCGCTCAGGAAAGGAACCCTTCTCTCTCTTGCCCACAAATCTTCATTCACCTTTTTCGGATTCTCAGGGAAACACATCTTCCCTCAACCTGGCCGCTACCACCATTTTTGTTTTGAAACACCACCCTCTCTCTTTAAACCTCTACCAACTGGCTCTGGTCCCCTCTACCCAGACCATCCTCTGTGCTTCAAAAAAGTTCGATAAGTGTATGCCAGGCACTGAACTCGGCACTGGGGAACAACATGAGGAAAGAAGGTCCCAGCTTCAAGCAGTCCACAGCTAGCGCGTCCAGGCCCCAAGGAACTCGTAGTCATCGAATGTAAAGGACTCTTCCTGAGCCTCGTCTCTGTCCCCGCAGACTCACACACCCATCACTACCTTCTCAGACCTCTGTCTGCCTTCGGCCTCTGCAGACCCCACCCTGCAGGCTCTCCCGTCACCTCTCTAACCACCCTCATTCACCTTGCTGGCTCCTCTGTTACACACCAGGGTTCCTCACCTGGGACCAACAGGTGAGCTTCCAAGGGGCTGCGAGTCCCCTAAAATCTCATGTCAAGTTTTGTACATAGCGCATCTTTCAGGGGATGAGACACCCTAATTCACGCCGTATCACCAAAGGAATCCACGACTCCGAACAGATTGAGAACCACGATTCTAGATCTACACCTCTGGACTCTCTTCTGAGGGACAGGCCCGCAATTGCTGCTGTAAGTTCTGTCAGAAGATGCCAACTGCCCCGCAAACGAAACAGAGCTCCCCATTCCTCCCTCCTCGCCCCCTCTTCCACCTGCTTCCCCAAACGAAATCCTTTTCTCACTTCCCTGCTCTGACACCACTCGGGCCGCAGACCTCAGAAGGAAGGATGATTCAGCCTTCTCCCTGTTCTCCGGGATCAAACTACTGCCCAAGCGTGTGGTCTCCGGCCGCATCACCACCGTCTCGCCTGGCCCTCCCTCTGACTCCCCTCCCAGCTTCCTGAGCTCTCCTCTCCTATCTGTTCTTCGTGACGTTGTATTCAGTCCCATCACTTACTTCGAAACCTTCAGTAAGTTCTCTGCTACTTCCCAGGGTACAAGCGCCTGACTCCGGCAGGGCCGTCCACCAGATGCGCCCAGCTTTCCTCCTCCCTGCCACACTCCAGCCAAACATCCCTGGCGACCCTCGTAAGCTCTCAACACTTCCAGCTTTCCCTCCCTTATGCTGAGGGTCAGGGTCTTGTCTCTGCCTGAAATGCCACCTCCTCCACCAGGAATCCTTGCCCACTGGCAACGATGACCATCCCTCCAAGGCCCAACACAAATGACTATGGATTCCACGCAAGCTTTTCCAATCTAGGCTGGACCTGTGCCCTTCCCCCTGGGAATCCCCAGAAGGCTTCCTCGGCCTTTCTCTTACAGCACTGAATATCAACCGCCCTATATCGGAACCATACACATCTGTCATCTCACTTCTGTCACATCCCCAAATGGGAGCAGGTATCACTCATCCTGCTACGACTTCTCAACTGCCTTCATGTCCCCAACACCACCCAACAACACACTACTCTGAAATGAACCTAACTGATGAAATAGCTGCACACACTGAATAGCAGGGGCTAATATTCCAAGGGCCACGTCAATAGCTGATCTGTTTTTATCTGTATCTTGTATTGTTTTGGTGACTCGTTTTTTTTTTTTTTTTAAGATGACTTTTACTGGTTAAAACTTCGAGAATGTAATTTTCCAAAAATTTGTATGAGCAATTCAGTTCCCATTTTTCTCTCCAGTTTTTCACTTTACTGACTTCCTAAAGAAAAAAGTAGGGATTCCTAGCACAGACACGAAAAATAAGGCAAAGCACCACAGACTTGAGAAATCAACCCCTCTGTGGACCACTCCAATGACAGCCACCCAGAATCCTATGCTCTGGCACTAGCTCCACAATATCCAGAAATCCAGCCCATCTGTTTCCATGGAATGGACTTTTCCTTCACTTTCTACTAAACCTGTGTCCAATAAAAAAGCCATCATTATACAACTGCCATGCAGCAGTCATTATGCTGAGGTTAGAGAGAGAAAGCCTGATCCCCGCCTTGATGAGCTTACAGTATAGGAGGGGGATGGGTAATTACTACATAATTATGACGTAAGGCAGACTGAGGGAGAAAAGTGCTCTAGTAGAAGGACCTGCAGAGTCTAACAGGTTGAGAGGTAAGAGGAACTCCCACCAGGGAACACACATGGCCTGGGAAAGGACCTAGGACTGAGCAAGATGGCGGACGATAGGCTCTAAAGAGATGAGGGGACCACAGGTAAAGGGCACAGGAAAACCAAAGTTTCCCTGAGTTGAGAAAGTTCTATGTATACCAGAGAAGCACAGGGTGGTCCTGTGTGGTTGGAGTCACTGAGACTCCATGGGAAGTCACTGAGAATTTTTTGTGTGTGGAGAGTGGGACATAGAGTGACATGATCATACCTAAAAAAAAAAAAAAAAAAAAAGACAACAGCATTGTGTAGGATAAGTTGGAAGGGAAGGAAACTGAATGAAGGGAAGTGAGTTGGGAAGCACAGGAAGAAATGGGAAGAAATATCTGAGAGTTACTAATAAGCGAAACCTACGGGATTTGGAACTGATGCGGCTATAGGAGAAGTAAGGCAGGGGAATGAGAAAGTTGACTTCGTACATAAGACACAAGGTTGTAATGTACAGCACAGGGAATATAACCAATATTGTAGAAAAATAACTTTAAATAGAGTATAATCTGTAAAAATACTGAATCACTATGTTGTACACCTGAAACTAATATAACATTGTAAATCAACTATTTCAATAAAATAAATAAATTTTATGCCTGATTGGGGTGGGGAATTGACTTCAAGTTCTCGAATCTGAGCAACTGAGGATCATCCACATTGAGGGAGATGTAGGCCGAAGAGCAGGCCTGGTGACTGCAAAGAGGTCAGGGAGATGCTGAGCCTATGATTCTCACAGGCTTCCAGAGGAAGCTGTTTGAGAGGCTCATGAAGATTCACTCAAGGCCAATGTCAGGGCTGGATTTAGAAATCACCCATACAGCAATGACAGCTTAAGCTATGGATTAAATGAAATCATCAAGGCAAAGTGAGTAACATGACAAGAGGGCTGACAGGGAACCACCATCAAGATGTCTACCTTTAAGGAAAAGACAGAGGCAGTGGAGACTGCGAAGGAACAGTCAAGATGGTACAGAAACACAGAAACCAAGACTTGCAAGAGGGTGGTCAAAATTATTGAACGCTGAGGGGAGATCAAACCGAATGAAGATTGAAGTGAGTCACTAAATTTGGCCAGTAAGAGGTCTGAGTTCCAAGAAGGTACTTGTGATAAAACTGGATACTAGAATGGGCTGGAGGAATGAGTGAACTGGAGATGTGGACAGCCTAGAATATTCTTTCCAGAAGTTTGGGTTGAAGTGAGAGATGGGACAGTAGGTTAGAGGAAAGCTGGTCCGACACTTGACCTCTTTTTAGGGGAGTAAACTCTCAAGGAGATAGAAGATACCAGAGAAAGGGGATGACTGATGGAGCAAGATTGTGTAGGAGACGGACTGGGGCCTCAGCTCGCAGGAGGTTTGAAGAAACCTGCTACGTGGGGCTTCGCTGGTGGCGCAGTGGTTAAGAATCTGCCTGCCAATGCAGGGGGCACGGGTTCGAGCCCTGGTCCGGGAGGATCCCACATGCCGCGGAGTACCTAAGCCCGTGTGCCACAACTACTGAGCCTGTGCTCTAGAGCCCGCGAGCCACAACTACTGAAGCCCACATGCCACAACTACTGAAGCCTACACGCCTAGAGCCCGTGCTCCACAACAAGAGTAGCCACCGCAATGAAAAGCCCGTGCACTGCCACGAAGAGTAGCCCCCGCTCGCCACTAGAGAAAGCCCGTGAGCAGCAACGAAGACCCAATGCAGCCAAAAATAAATAAATAAATAAACAAACCCTGCTATGTGAACCATCTTTAAATCTCTGATCACTTAAAGCCAGATATGCAAAACCCAAGACATAACCCATTCCCTCATTGAATTTTCGTGGATTAGATGTACATTCTCACTTTCACAGGAATTCCGAGGATGGGTTCCCATTAAACTCTTTTTATCCTAATAGTTTAAAATTTTTAATATTGAAATATCTTTTAAATCACATATTTAATCAAAAACTGAGAAAAGGCTAAGAATGTATTCAACTCTATGGTATCAGTGCATTTCCTGGAAGCATCACATTTGAATCTACAATCAACACATGACTCATGACGAGTACTCCAGATCCTTCTAGACCACCACAATCTTTGTATAATTGTCCTTTCCATCAACCATGAATTTCCTTTGACGGAACCAACTGCTGATGAAATTTGGGAAGAGAGAAGCCTTGTCTTGCTAGAAAAAAATTTAAGCCTTCATTGCCCGAAAATAAATAAATGAATATAGATAGATAAATAGATAGATAGATAAAAGACGGGCATAGGAAGAAGAGCTCCATTACAAAGCAGCTCTTCTATTTAATGATCTCTTTCATCACCTTCAGTCTAGCTGGAGGCATATTTACTCCATACTTAAAATAAAGGCATACGTTTATTTATTTATTTATTTATTTATTTAAAGAATTATCTTTAAAGAATTATTCCCCTGCTCTCCCCTTAGCAGACGTCTGCTTCCACATTTGTTTAAAGTCAAGCAGAGAATCCTGTGATAAACCATAATGGAAAAGAATACGAAAAAGAATTTATATATATATATATATATATATATATATATATATATATATATGCATAGTTGAGTCACTTCGTTGTACAGCAGAAATTAACACAGCACTATGAACCAACTATACTTCAATAAAATTTTAAAACAACCATTTGGGGAAAATGCTAAGAACACTATCAAAAATAAAATCAATAAATCTTTTGAAATTTACATTTCAAAAAGAAAAACAACAAAGTCAAGCAGAGGAGAAGGAGGGGGTAAGAGGACAGAAAAAAAGAAGGCAAGATCAAGGCAGAATATGAAGGAAGATGGTTTGAAGAGCAAGACACGTGGAAAGCTTTATTTCGGTCCCGTGGTAGAACAAAGTGAGACTACTCAGTCTACTAAATAGGAAGGAACAGCTCTAGGGATACACAGCCCAAAACTTGCTACGGACTAAGTCATAGGTTGTAAGTAATTAAATGCATAATAAGTGTGTCCTGCCAAATATATAGCAAACGCTATCAAATGACATTTAAAGTGCCGTTCCTTAAAAGTAAATAAAGAAACCTCCCCTGTCCAGTGATGGCCTGCAGCACCTAAGCCACGAATCTGCATTTGAGAAGCACATTGGCTTAAATGGCACTTAGGCTCACTCTTGGTTCTCAAGTAGGGGCGATGAGCTCTGGGATGTGACGTCACAGTGCTACACTGACATGCTCGTGGTCACCTCGCCACCTTCTGCCTTTGGAAGAGGGCTGGCCCAGGTGGAGGGCAGGCTCGGGGCTGGCAGGAGTCACCTGGGCTGAGCCACCCCACGAAGACTGGCAGAGCAGAGGCCCGCTCCCTCAGGGAACGGGTCAACCTTCTGTAATGAACAGCCTCGTACACACATCACACTGGGGAGCGCAGCACAGAGAGGAAGGAGGGGACACCCAGAAACCCTCTGATGCCACCGAGGAGAGCCCTGGAATTTACCAGACTGTGGGCCAGGGGGAAGGCATATCTCGTGAGGATCTCAAACATATCTCTTCTGCTGTGGCCCTCCTGTTTCAGCGCGAACCTCAGGTTTCTCATGTCCTGGGGGCAGAGGAGAAATGCACCAGTTCAGTCTGCAAATCGAGTCACATTTGTTAGCAAAAACCTTCTATTCAGGTAGAAGATCCACTTACCTGAATGGGCAATAAATCTAGACTACTAAGAAAATTACTCTGTTTTGTACAATATTTTGAAACATCCGGTTTAAGAACACCTGAAAATATTTCCATCAGAGTCATGATTGTAAAGACAAGACAACTCGTGTTAAAGAGTAGACAGAGCTAAAGTTCACTGGATAAAAAGAAAAATCAAACCTTGCCTTGCGCATCATGTCTGTGCCTGTCTACTCTGACTGGTTTTCCGAGGTATTTTAATTATAAAACAGTATTTTATTCTTAGGACTTTTCAAATGTGTATCTGCCACAAAATATCATTTCAAAATTGTCAAACATGTCATTAAAATACAGAAGCTCTCTCCCTCTCCCCTCATGCTTTTAACTTTAAAGTCTCCCTTTTAAAAATTAGGAAATGACTGGCATTTTAAGCTCTAATACAAGTAATGTAATACATTTTTTACTAAACAATTTTACTTTCACAGACTTCTATAAAGAGCACATTAAGGTGCCCCATAGTAGGAGTGACTATGATTCTAGGAACTAAGAATTAATGCTCAAAACCAGATTTTAAGGATAGTTTCCAACACATATCTCTTTAATAAGCAGGAAAACCTTCTTTTAAACCAAATTCAAATAAAATAAGCTCCCTTAAATATCAATTTGTATTACACAGCAAAAGATATAACATTCGAACTTCTTTTCGAAGCTGGCGGGTTTTGAGGTTGGCTCTTAAATCACTCATGGTGCTGTGGCTGAGTGATGGCTGTTACCTTCTGCATTGCACTTTCGACACCTCAGGAGTGAGACAGATCCAGCCCCTGCCCTCTCGGATGTCACCATCTTCATAGTTTTCCAAGTGCTTTTTCATTTGTTATGTCAACAGCGTTCTTGAAGCTTCCTAAGTCTTCAACATGCAGGAGCAGCAAAGGCCGTGCCACACACATCCCAAAATGCAAAGGGGAGTGAAGGGAGTGTACGGCAACAGGCTCTCAGACCGCTCATCAATGACCCAAAACCGATCTCCCTGTATACAGATGGCAACTACTGGGCCTCGCCAGCTCCAGGATCCCATGCTTTCTTTTTTAAAAGCACGTAACTCAATAACATCCAAAAACTGATTCACGACATATTCCAAGAACACGGGGATACCAGTTGTTGTCTCATGATGCAAAGCACTAGGCAAGTAGAAGGAAAAATAATCATTTCAATCAGATGACGTGCTTTCAAGGGGTTTGCAACGAACCCCAAGTATAGCACCGGCTAGCTGAGTATCCCCAAGGCTCACAGACGTATGAAGGATTTTCTTCTGACCAGCCTTGGTTCCGATGATAACTCTGTAACATCATGCTCTTAACCACTCAACCAGAAACTAGACCATTTCTAGATAAATATTTATTCTGGTCCATCAGTGATTCAAACCACGACTTTCGATGTGCCAACGTACAAGTGATTCAAGCGACTTCGTGTGGCCATCTGATTCAGATGGAATTAAAGGACAGGAAGAATCACTACCTTGTCTTGCCAACAAGAAAAATGAAGTGGAAAAGGCAAATGGCTCACAGGTGGCAGATCACCAAATCTGTAACAGAAATACGAGCATATACTGAGGGGTAAGTTGCACCTGGTCTCCTAGAGCCTGAGCCATCAGGGAAGGACACCTGGGAAAGAGCCTCTTGGTAGAAGAATCTCGCAGTCAGACCTCTGGTGTTTAGCAATTGGGGCACTCGGCGCTGCGCCAAGCCTCGTGATGACAAACGAGTAAACACACCCCTGTTGCAACAGCCCTGGTGGGATGGTTCGGCTCTGCTTTTATTTTTATTTTTTTTTTTTTAAGCTCTGAGTTGTCAGCAGGGGATGGCATGGGGCCTGGCAGGTAAGAATTCACATATTCGGAGCTACCTTCTCCTCGGTTGCTAGATGACAACCACTGCGACTTCTATCCATCACGTGCAAGTTGCCACTGGCAAGCAGAAATCCCCACGTACGGACCGGGTGGAGCCAAATTTGTAGGGGTTCTACGTTCTTGTTTCGGTGAAGCGGCACCGTTGTACTGTGGTTACTGCCTGCAGGTGAAAGGGGACCTACGGGAGACAGGAGGCAAGTCTCTGCCCCACTGCAGCAGATTCTCTGTCACCTTCAGGTCTGTTCCTGAGAAAACGGAATTCAACTCTCAACATCCGTGTTTCCAGGGAGATAACTGAGTTAAAAGGTTGTGCTACAACACTGTTCTAGGCCATTGTCTTTGGGCTTGACACTAATTCCAAGAAACATACATTCTTAACATTTGAGAATTATGCCTGCCGAGTTGTTCCCAAGACCTTTGTTCTTAGAGTAAACAGTCAAAGGGTAAGAGTGTGCTTTGTCTTTGGGGGGTTTAACATTTAAATACAAGTTTTTCCCATTGATAAGGCAACAAATAGGATTTTTTTCCAACTTGCTTAGAATGAAAGTCACTTTGAAATCATCAAAACCTCATTTTCCCTGGAGTACTGTAATATAACACTCTCCTCCCATGGAGTTTTTTATGCAAAATGCAAAAACCTTCCTTAAAAGTAAATCCCCACATTTCTAGGCCCAAAAGGGTAGACAGTAGCTGGGATTATAGATAAGGCATTAAGGGAGCTTAGATTCAACCAAAAACAACAAAAACAAGCCAAGGTGGGGAGTGAGGGAGAATTTCAGTTCAAGTCTCATCGTGACAAAATCCTTTGCTTTCTAATAGAGTGTACTAGTCTTGACCTTGTACAAACTGGAGACAAAAAGGTATTATCTTCATAATCCAAACAAAAGGACAGGAGATTGGCTTTAAGAAATCACAGTGCACACGACCAGGAAAAGGAGACTTGGGCTGGGATTCTGACTCCTGCATCAGCTCCTCGGGGACCCATAGGCAAGGAAGCCCGTTGAGCAAATGCCTCATTTCCCATCCACAGAATGAAGGACTTGGATTGGCCAGGGGTCAGCAAGTTTCAGCCCAGGTTAGTCTTGGTGTGGTCTTCAAGCCAAAATTGCTTTTTATATTTTAAAAGGGTTGAGAAAAAACAAAACGCAAAGAAGAACATATGACAGAGATCCTGCTGGCCCACAAAGCCTAAAATATTTGCTTTCTGGCCCTTGACAGGCAAAGTCTGCTGACCCCTGCACTAGATTGAGGGTCAGATACATGAAACAGTCCCAGCCTCTGGGACCCAGCCTTCAGAGATGATCTGGGGATTTGGGGTAGAACCCAGAGCTTTACCTTTGTCAACCCAAAGAGGGCTTCCCAGGTTCCCTTCACGCATATCTAGTTGTGGGAACCACTGGGACAGATGACCTCCAAACCCCTTCTAGCTCTTTCTAGGACTGGGCACTGTAGTCTTCCGATACAGAATACCTGAGAAGGAAGTTTTCTTGCAAGAAGGTTTATTCCGTCGTTTGCAAAATGATTATCTCACCGGATTTGGATTCCAACTTTGCCATCTGTTGGGTAATCTTAGCTAAGTTACCGAACTCTTCTTAGCCTCAGGCTCCCCATCTATACAATGGGGACACCACTGTCCATCTCAGAGGACTGCCCTGAGGATTTAATGCAAAGCCCCTAGTACCTCTTTGGACCGACAGAGATGTTCAACAAACAGTTACTATTATAACTGACAACGTTATTATCGCTACATCTCTGCTGTTCCCCATGCCGAAACATAACAGGAGGCCACCATCTAAGCAAAAGTGGGAGGGGCTGTGAGAGGTAAGAACACAGACTCTTCACAGAGGGAAAAACCTCCTGTATTTCTCCTTCCTGTTACGATGTGAAGGTGTCTGGCTGGAAACACATCACATGAAGGAACACCAGGAGCAGACTTGTGCAAAAACAAAAAAGTGTGAAACGTGATTTATGAAGTTTTCTTCCTAGTCAGTCAAGCAAACCAATTGACTGGCTCGGGTTCTCACACTTAAGGACGACAGCAGGTCCCTTTCATAGGAACTCTTTCCCCAGGAGGCTCTGGAGCGCTTGATCATGAAGGGAGAACCACACCAGGGCCTCAGATAAACAAGGGTCTTTGATTTTTCTTTTAAACCCACATTCACTTTTTACTTGTCATTCAACGCTAACGTGCCTATTTTCCCGTAAGAAAGTACTGAATCTCTTACTTTACAAGTAATATCTAGCCCATAGGAATTCTCTCCTCTACTTGTGGCGCCTCCCATTTTTTCAATTCTTGAGATCACACCCAGAGGAACATCAAGTATTAGAGCAGAATCCTGTAATGGACAAAAAGACACAAGTCAGTATTTCTGTCAGTACAATTAAAACATCAAAAACATATTTAAAAAAAAAAAAACCCATGTGCTTTCAGGGCATTTTTACCTTGGCCCTTTTACCACCTTTTATGAATAAAAGCATGATAGCGATCACACATGAAAAAGCAAGCGTGAAAATAGTCAGTTATGCAACCAAAATCCATCCCCAAATGTGTGCCATTCTGCACTGCCTGCAGAATAAAGCCTGAACTCCTAGGTACACAACTCGAGGGCCCCGGGACGTTGCTCCCAACCTGTCTCTGTGGGCTGCTGTCCCACAACGTTCTCCGCTCCAACTAAGTAGATGCCTTCACCATTCTCCAAACGTTTTGTCTACACTCAGGCCTAGGGGCTCTGTGCACGGTGTTCCCTTTGCCTAGGATGATCTGACTTTCCCAACTACCAACATTCTCCAACGACGCCCTGCTTCCCATTAGATCAGAGTTGACCACTCCCTCCTCTGCAGTTCTGCAGCACTCGGTTCGGACTGGTGTTACACCACCTGCTTCAAGTCTCATTGTCGTGAACTTCCACATCCGTATTCCCCCACTGGAAGCCAAACATCGGGAAGCGGTGCCTATCTTAGGCATGGGTGCTCTTCCCAAAGGAAGGGCCTGAGGGCATACAATGCTTTTCCATAGCTCCTTACCCAACGCTGGACTCAAGGGGTCCAGAGGGCTGTTGGCACGAAGGACGGAATAACGTCAGTAAAGTCGTACCGAGATCGTCCCACCAAGATAACAGCAGCTGCTGTGTTCGGAATACATCATCTGTGCCGGGTACCACAAAAGGCCAATGCGTGTATCGTCCTCACAACCATTCTGGACACAGGTGAAGTATTCCCATTTCCTGATGTTGCAACCAAAGCTTTCAAAAGCTTCGGTAACTGGCTTAGTAACTACAGGGAAGGGTTGAGATTCAAGCCAAGGTCTGGGAACACACAACAACAGAGCCATAAAAATGGTCCTACCCTTTGACTCCACAATTGCACTCCTAAGACCTTATCTTACAGCTGTGGAGCAACAGGAGGAAAAGCTACATGCGTGAAGATGCTCGATAGAGCCAGAGGTGGTCACTGGGGCGAAGAAAATTAGTCAGTCAACTTGATGGAATAAGCACGCAGCTACTAAAATAATTATGGTACATGGAAAAATAAGTTTAAGTGCAAAAAAGCAGCATACAAAATACACTGTGACTACAATAATGTAAAATATATATTCATATGGACAGAGACAGAAAGGGCTACACAAATGTTTTAAGCCAGTATCTTCTTTAATGCTCTGTTAGATGACTTTGCTAACAAATACTTTATTTTTTTTTATTATTTTTATTTTTTTGCGGTATGCGGGCCTCTCACTGTTGTGGCCTCTCCCGTTGCGGAGCACAGGCTCCGGACGCGCAGGCTCCGCGGCATGTGGGATCTTCTCGGATCGGGGCACGAACCTGTGTCCCCTGCATTGGCAGGTGGACTCTCAACCACTGTGCCACCAGGGAAGCCCACTAACAAATACTTTAAAAGCTGCTTGTTGAGTTTTTGTTCTTTAAAAGATGTCCTCTGGGGGGAATACAAATAATAAAGTTAATTTCTTCTTTTACTTTAAATGCTTCTCTTTAAAACACAATACAACAAACTAAGCATCTCTTCACAAAATATAAATATAGCTCATGGGTGTTCTAGAAATTAAAAAAGTATAAGACTGTGGTGTATCCATGCCATGGGATACTGTCAGCCACAAAAATGAATGAACTATGGATACACGCAACGATCCGGAAGAATCTTAAGGGCATCATGCAGAGTGGATAAAGCCAATCTCAAAAGGTGCTGTATGGTTCCATTTATATCATTCTTGAAATGACAAAGTTTTAGAGCTGGAGAACACAGAAGTGGCTGCTGGGGCTGAACGGAAGGAGGGCGTGGCTATAAAGGGAGCACAAAGGCTACAAAGGGAGTTCTGTAGCAACAGAAGAGTCGCATACTTTGACTGTTGGTGGTGGCGACATGAATTTACACATGGCATCAGATGTCACTGAACTGTACGCAAAAACACGCCCAAAATGAGTGCATGCAAAAACCGGTGAAAGTCAAGTACAGAGTCTCAGTTAACTATACTGTGCCATTCAATGTCCTGGTTTTGATAAAGCAGTGCAGTTATTGGAGAAGTGGGGTGATGGGTACCCAGGAACTCTCTGGACTATTTTTGCAAGTTCTTGAGAGTACATAATTACTTCAAAATAAAGTTTAAAAAGTGTGAGAGTATGGCTATCGTGGTGTAGAGAAAAGAGCACAGACTCTAAAGTTGGACAAAATTGCTTCCAATCTGAGTTCTGACATTTATTAACTGGATGACTTTGGCAAGTTACTGTATCTCTCAGCCACGTTTACCTGTAAAATAGGCATGATTAGAGATAATGGACTTAAAGTAACTGGCATGGTGCCCGGTATATGGTAGCTAGATAACAATGCAAGTTATTATTATTATTAGAGCAAAGAATATCTTAGTATGTGAAAGACATAACTGTGCTCTGCAAATATAGTGGATCAGTATGCTGTAGCAAGTAGTTACAGGGCTTTCTGTTTGTACCTATAAGGAGGCATCTTTTAGCTGGCGCCATGCGGTGAGACCCCTCACTCCATGACCGAATTCCAAATGCATAGAGATTAAAGACACTACTCAGTAACCATGTACATATGTAGCTGCATATTATAATGTATTTACTTCTCAATATAATCTAGTTATTAAAAATATACTATCAAGGGACTTCCCTGGTGGTCCAATGGTTAAAAATCCACCTTCCAACGCAGGAGATGCAGGTTTGACCCCTGGTTCGATCCCTGGGTAAGATCCCACATGCTGCAGAGCAACTAAGCCTGCGTGCTGCAACTACTGAGTTTGCGCACTCTAGAGCCCGCGCGCCACAACTACGGAAGCCCACAGGCCACAATGAAGACCCAGTGCAGACAAAATTAAAAAAAAAAAGATATTAAAAAAAATACTATCAGGCTTCCCTGGTGGCACAGTGGTTAAGAATCCGCCTGCCAATGCAGGGGACATGGGTTCGAGCCCTGGTCCGGGAGGATCCCACATGCCGCGGAGCAACTAAGCCCGTGCACCACAATTACTAAGCCTGTGCTCTAGAGCCCGTGAGCCACAACTGCTGAGCCCGCATGCCGCAACTACTGAAGCCTGCACGCCTAGAGCCCGTGCTCTGCAACAAGAGAAGCCACCACAATAAGAAGCCCGCGTACTGCAACGAAGAGTAGCCCCCGCTCGCCACAGCTAGAGAAAGCCCACGCGCAGCAACGAAGACCCAATGTAGCCAAAAATAAATTAAAAAAATAATAATAATAAAAAAATACTATCAAGCAGTCTGTTACTATGCTTAGATTATATTGAAATTTACGAGTGTCTATTCAACTGTACCCCTAAATATCAAACTTGTACCTAAAAATACATAGAGTAGACAATAAATAAAAGTCTGATATCCTAATATCAAGATGGAAGCAAGAATGCAAATTTAAAAAGCAGGAGGATTAGAAGTGAGTGAGACCTTCCTGTTCTTTGTTCCTGCAGCAAGAAAATTCCTATAGCTCTGATTACCCTGACCCAACACAAACCAGAAAATGGGACACTGAGGAGAACCAGCCAGCTCCTGACCAAAGGCACCCACAGTCTAATGAGGCTAACCTGCCACGTTCTCCCCGAATGACAGGTTCAAGATCAGATAACCCAGCAAGCCCAACTGGAAGATCCAGGAATAGGAAAATTAGCTTTACTCTCTAGAAACCTGAGTCATCACTATCTAAGTATCATTAAATATTTAAGGATTCCCAAAGGTCCATGCTAACTCAAAATCTATTCCTCTGTACCTGTACGTATC